>NW_027670285.1:0-142885 GCF_964188305.1 Podarcis bocagei | reverse complement strand
AAAAAAGTTGTTCAGACGTTGAGGGCTAATTCTGTTTCGATGATAAAAACCCATCTGTTTCCACCGAAAAACCTTTCAGGGGATCGTTTGCAACAGTTTGGCACCATTTTTGAGTGAATTGCAGAACGTCAGATTTTTGCTGAAATTGTGACCGCGCGGCTTAGGGATTTTTTCAAAAAATGTTGTTCAGACCTTGCGGGATAATTCTGTTTCGATGATAAAAACCCATCTGTTTCCACCGAAAAACCTTTCAGGGGATCGTTTGCAACAGTTTGGCACCATTTCTGAGTGAATTGCAGAACGTCAGATTTTTGCTGAAATTGTGACCGCGCGGCTTAGGGATTTTTTCAAAAAAAGTTATTCAGACGTCGAGGGCTAATTCTGTTTCGATGATAAACACCCATCTGTTTCCACCGAAAAACCTTTCAGGGGATCGTTTGCAACAGTTTGGCACCATTTTTGAGTGAATTGCAGAACGTCAGATTTTTGATGAAATTGTGACCGCGCGGCGTAGGGATTTTTTCAAAAAAAGTTGTAAAGACCTTGCGGGATAATTCTGTTTCGATGATAAAAACCCATCTGTTTCCACCGAAAAACCTTTCAGGGGATCGTTTGCAACAGTTTGGCACCATTTTTGAGTGAATTGCAGAACGTCAGATTTTTGCTGAAATTGTGACCGCGCGGCTTAGGGATTTTTTCAAAAAAAGTTGTTCAGACGTCGAGGGCTAATTCTGTTTCGATAATAAAAACCCATCTGTTTCCACCGAAAAACCTTTCAGGGGATCACTTGCAACAGTTTGGCAACATTTTTGAGTGAATTGCAGAACTTGAGATTTTTGATGAAATTGTGACCGCGCGGCTTAGGGATTTTTTCAAAAAAAGTTGTAAAGACCTTGCGGGATAATTCTGTTTCGATGATAAAAACCCATCTGTTTCCACCGAAAAACCTTTCAGGGGATCGTTTGCAACAGTTTGGCACCATTTCTGAGTGAATTGCAGAACGTCAGATTTTTGCTGAAATTGTGACCGCGCGGCTTAGGGATTTTTACAAAAAATGTTGTTCAGACCTTGCGGGATAATTCTGTTTCGATGATAAAAACCCATCTGTTTCCACCGAAAAACCTTTCAGGGGATCGTTTGCCACAGTTTGGCACCATTTCTGAGTGAATTGCAGAACGTCAGATTTTTGCTGAAATTGTGACCGCGCGGTTTAGGGATTTTTTCAAAAAAAGTTGTTCAGACGTCGAGGGCTAATTCTGTTTCGATGATAAAAACCCATCTGTTTCCACCGAAAAACCTTTCAGGGGATCGTTTGCAACAGTTTGGCACCATTTTTGAGTGAATTGCAGAACTTGAGATTTTTGATGAAATTGTGACCGCGCGGCTTAGGGATTTTTTCAAAAAAAGTTGTAAAGACCTTGCGGGATAATTCTGTTTCGATGATAAAAACCCATCTGTTTCCACCGAAAAACCTTTCAGGGGATCGTTTGCAACAGTTTGGCACCATTTCTGAGTGAATTGCAGAACGTCAGATTTTTGCTGAAATTGTGACCGCGCGGCTTAGGGATTTTTTCAAAAAATGTTTTTCAGACCTTGCGGGATAATTCTGTTTCGATGATAAAAACCCATCTGTTTCCACCGAAAAACCTTTCAGGGGATCGTTTGCCACAGTTTGGCACCATTTCTGAGTGAATTGCAGAACGTCAGATTTTTGCTGAAATTGTGACCGCGCGGCTTAGGGATTTTTTCAAAAAAAGTTGTTCAGACCTTGCGGGATAATTCTGTTTCAATGATAAAAACCCATCTGTTTCCACCGAAAAACCTTTCAGGGGATCGTTTGCAACAGTTTGGCACCATTTCTGAGTGAATTGCAGAACGTGAGATTTTTGCTGGAATTGTGACCGCGCGGCTTAGGGATTTTTTCAAAAAAAGTTGTAAAGACCTTGCGGGATAATTCTGTTTCGATGATAAAAACCCATCTGTTTCCACCGAAAAACCTTTCAGGGGATCGTTTGCAACAGTTTGGCACCATTTCTGAGTGAATTGCAGAACGTCAGATTTTTGCTGAAATTGTGACCGCGCGGCTTAGGGATTTTTTCAAAAAAAGTTGTTCAGACGTTGAGGGCTAATTCTGTTTCGATGATAAAAACCCATCTGTTTCCACCGAAAAACCTTTCAGGGGATCGTTTGCAACAGTTTGGCACCATTTTTGAGTGAATTGCAGAACGTCAGATTTTTGCTGAAATTGTGACCGCGCGGCTTAGGGATTTTTTCAAAAAAAGTTGTTCAGACCTTGCGGGATAATTCTGTTTCGATGATAAAAACCCATCTGTTTCCACCGAAAAACATTTCAGGGGATCGTTTGCAACAGTTTGGCACCATTTTTGAGTGAATTGCAGAACGTCAGATTTTTGCTGAAATTGTGACCGCGCGGCTTAGGGATTTTTTCAAAAAATGTTGTTCAGACTTTGCGGGATAATTCTGTTTCGATGATAAAAACCCATCTGTTTCCACCGAAAAACCTTTCAGGGGATCGTTTGCAACAGTTTGGCACCATTTTTGAGTGAATTGCAGAACGTGAGATTTTTGATGAAATTGTGACCGCGCGGCTTAGGGATTTTTTCAAAAAAAGTTGTAAAGACCTTGCGGGATAATTCTGTTTCGATGATAAAAACCCATCTGTTTCCACCGATAAACCTTTCAGGGGATCGTTTGCAACAGTTTGGCACCATTTTTGAGTGAATTGCAGAACTTGAGATTTTTGCTGGAATTGTGACCGCGCGGCTTAGGGATTTTTTCAAAAAATGTTGTTCAGACCTTGCGGGATAATTCTGTTTCGATGATAAAAACCCATCTGTTTCCACCGAAAAACCTTTCAGGGGATCGTTTGCAACAGTTTGGCACCATTTCTGAGTGAATTGCAGAACGTCAGATTTTTGCTGAAATTGTGACCGCGCGGCTTAGGGATTTTTTCAAAAAAAGTTATTCAGACGTCGAGGGCTAATTCTGTTCCGATGATAAACACCCATCTGTTTCCACCGAAAAACCTTTCAGGGGATCGTTTGCAACAGTTTGGCACCATTTTTGAGTGAATTGCAGAACGTCAGATTTTTGATGAAATTGTGACCGCGCGGCGTAGGGATTTTTTCAAAAAAAAGTTGTAAAGACCTTGCGGGATAATACTGTTTCGATGATAAAAACCCATCTGTTTCCACCGAAAAACCTTTCAGGGGATCGTTTGCAACAGTTTGGCACCATTTTTGAGTGAATTGCAGAACGTCAGATTTTTGCTGAAATTGTGACCGCGCGGCTTAGGGATTTTTTCAAAAAAAGTTGTTCAGACGTCGAGGGCTAATTCTGTTTCGATGATAAAAACCCATCTGTTTCCACCGAAAAACCTTTCAGGGGATCACTTGCAACAGTTTGGCACCATTTTTGAGTGAATTGCAGAACTTGAGATTTTTGATGAAATTGTGACCGCGCGGCTTAGGGATTTTTTTCAAAAAAAGTTGTAAAGACCTTGCGGGATAATTCTGTTTCGATGATAAAAACCCATCTGTTTCCACCGAAAAACCTTTCAGGGGATCGTTTGCAACAGTTTGGCACCATTTCTGAGTGAATTGCAGAACGTCAGATTTTTGCTGAAATTGTGACCGCGCGGCTTAGGGATTTTTTCAAAAAATGTTGCTCAGACCTTGCGGGATAATTCTGTTTCGATGATAAAAACCCATCTGTTTCCACCGAAAAACCTTTCAGGGGATCGTTTGCCACAGTTTGGCACCATTTCTGAGTGAATTGCAGAACGTCAGATTTTTGCTGAAATTGTGACCGCGCGGTTTAGGGATTTTTTCAAAAAAAGTTGTAAAGACCTTGCGGGATAATTCTCTTTCGATGAGTTTCGATGATAAAACCCATCTGTTTCCACCGAAAAACCTTTCAGGGGATCGTTTGCAACAGTTTGGCACCATTTCTGAGTGAATTGCAGAACATCAGATTTTTGCTGAAATTGTGACCGCGCGGCTTAGGGATTTTTTCAAAAAAAGTTGTAAAGACCTTGCGGGATAATTCTGTTTCGATGATAAAAACCCATCTGTTTCCACCGAAAAACCTTTCAGGGGATCGTTTGCAACAGTTTGGCACCATTTCTGAGTGAATTGCAGAACGTCAGATTTTTGCTGAAATTGTGACCGCGCGGCTTAGGGATTTTTTCAAAATATGTTGTTCAGACCTTGCGGGATAATTCTGTTTCGATGATAAAAACCCATCTGTTTCCACCGAAAAACCTTTCAGGGGATCGTTTGCTACAGTTTGGCACCATTTTTGAGTGAATTGCAGAACGTGAGATTTTTGCTGAAATTGTGACCGCGCGGCTTAGGGATTTTTTCAAAAAATGTTGTTTAGACTTTGCGGGATAATTCTGTTTCAATGACAAAAACCCATCTCTTTCCACCGAAAAACCTTTCAGGGGATCGTTTGCAACAGTTTGGCACCATTTTTGAGTGAATTGCAGAACGTCAGATTTTTGCTGAAATTGTGACCGCGCGGCTTAGGGATTTTTTAAAAAAAAGTTGTAAAGACCTTGCGGGATAATTCTGTTTCGATGATAAAAACCCATCTGTTTCCACCGAAAAACCTTTCAGGGGATCGTTTGCAACAGTTTGGCACCATTTCTGAGTGAATTGCAGAACGTGAGATTTTTGCTGGAATTGTGACCGCGCGGCTTAGGGATTTTTTCAAAAAAAGTTGTAAAGACCTTGCGGGATAATTCTGTTTCGGTGATAAAAACCCATCTGTTTCCACCGAAAAACCTTTCAGGGGATCGTTTGCAACAGTTTGGCACCATTTCTGAGTGAATTGCAGAACGTCAGATTTTTGCTGAAATTGTGACCGCGCGGCTTAGGGATTTTTTCAAAAAATGTTGTTCAGACCTTGCGGGATAATTCTGTTTCGATGATAAAAACCCATCTGTTTCCACCGAAAAACCTTTCAGGGGATCGTTTGCAACAGTTTGGCACCATTTTTGAGTGAATTGCAGAACGTCAGATTTTTGCTGAAATTGTGACCGCGCGGCTTAGCGATTTTTTCAAAAAAAGTTGTAAAGACCTTGCGGGATAATTCTGTTTCGATGATAAAAACCCATCTGCTTCCACTGAAAAACCTTTCAGGGGATCGTTTGCAACAGTTTGGCACCATTTTTGAGTGAATTGCAGAACGTGAAATTTTTGCTGGAATTGTGACCTTGCGGCTTAGGGATTTTTTCAAAAAATGTTGTTCAGACCTTGCGGGATAATTCTGTTTCGATGATAAAAACCCATCTGTTTCCACCGAAAAACCTTTCAGGGGATCGTTTGCAACAGTTTGGCACCATTTTTGAGTGAATTGCAGAACGTGAGATTTTTGCTGAAATTGTGACCGCGCGGCTTAGGGATTTTTTCAAAAAAAGTTGTTCAGACGTTGAGGGCTAATTCTGTTTCGATGATAAAAACCCATCTGTTTCCACTGAAAAACCTTTCAGGCGATCGTTTGCAACAGTTTGGCACCATTTTTGAGTGAATTGCAGAACGTGAGATTTTTGCTGAAATTGTGACCGCGCGGCTTAGGGATTTTTTCAAAAAAAGTTGTTCAGACGTTGAGGGCTAATTCTGTTTCGATGATAAAAACCCATCTGTTTCCACTGAAAAACCTTTCAGGCGATCGTTTGCAACAGTTTGGCACCATTTTTGAGTGAATTGCAGAACGAGAGATTTTTGATGAAATTGTGACCGCGCGGCTTAGGGATTTTTTCAAAAGAAGTTGTTTAGACGTCGAGGGCTAATTCTGTTTCGATGATAAAAACCCATCTGTTTCCACCGAATAACCTTTCAGGGGATCGTTTGCAACAGTTTGGCACCATTTTTGAGTGAATTGCAGAACGTGATATTTTTGATGAAATTGTGACCGCGCGGCTTAGGGATTTTTTCAAAAAAAGTTGTAAAGACCTTGCGGGATAATTCTGTTTCATTGACAAAAACCCATCTCTTTCCACCGAAAAACCTTTCAGGGGATCTTTTGCAACAGTTTGGCACCATTTTTGAGTGAATTGCAGAACGTCAGATTTTTGCTGAAATTGTGACCGCGCGGCTTAGGGATTTTTTCAAAAAAAGTTGTAAAGACCTTGCGGGATAATTCTGTTTCGATGGTAAAAACCCATCTGTTTCCACCGAAAAACCTTTCAGGGGATCGTTTGCAACAGTTTGGCACCATTTTTGAGTGAATTGCAGAACGTGAGATTTTTGCTGGAATTGTGACCGCGCGGCTTAGGGATTTTTTCAAAAAAAGTTGTAAAGACCTTGCGGGATAATTCTGTTTCGGTGATAAAAACCCATCTGTTTCCACCGAAAAACCTTTCAGGGGATCGTTTGCAACAGTTTGGCACCATTTCTGAGTGAATTGCAGAACGTCAGATTTTTGCTGAAATTGTGACCGCGCGGCTTAGGGATTTTTTCAAAAAAAGTTGTTCAGACCTTGCGGGATAATTCTGTTTCAATGACAAAAACCCATCTTTTTCCACCGAAAAACCTTTCAGGGGATCGTTTGCAACAGTTTGGCACCATTTTTGAGTGAATTGCAGAACGTCAGATTTTTGCTGAAATTGTGACCGCGCGGCTTAGGGATTTTTTCAAAAAAAGTTGTAAAGACCTTGCGGGATAATTCTGTTTCGATGATAAAAACCCATCTGTTTCTACCGAAAAACCTTTCAGGGGATCGTTTGCAACAGTTTGGCACCATTTCTGAGTGAATTGCAGAACGTCAGATTTTTGCTGAAATTGTGACCGCGCGGCTTAGCGATTTTTTCAAAATATGTTGTTCAGACCTTGCGGGATAATTCTGTTTCGATGATAAAAACCCATCTGTTTCCACCGAAAAACCTTTCAGGGGATCGTTTGCAACAGTTTGGCACCATTTCTGAGTGAATTGCAGAACGTCAGATTTTTGCTGCAATTCACTCAGGGATTTTTTCAAAAAATGTTATTTAGACTTTGCGGGATAATTCTGTTTCAATGACAAAAACCCATCTCTTTCCACCGAAAAACCTTTCAGGGGATCGTTTGCAACAGTTTGGCACCATTTCTGAGTGAATTGCAGAACGTCAGATTTTTGCTGAAATTGTGACCGCGCGGCTTAGGGATTTTTTCAAAAAATGTTGTTCAGACCTTGCGGGATAATTCTGTTTCGATGATAAAAACCCATCTGTTTCCACCGAAAAACCTTTCAGGGGATCGTTTGCAACAGTTTGGCACCATTTTTGAGTGAATTGCAGAACGTGAGATTTTTGCTGAAATTGTGACCGCGCGGCTTAGGGATTTTTTCAAAAAATGTTGTTTAGACTTTGCGGGATAATTCTGTTTCAATGACAAAAACCCATCTCTTTCCACCGAAAAACCTTTCAGGGGATCGTTTGCAACAGTTTGGCACCATTTTTGAGTGAATTCCAGAACGTGAGATTTTTGCTGAAATTGTGACCGCGCGGCTTAGGGATTTTTTTCAAAAAATGTTGTTTAGACTTTGCGGGATAATTCTGTTTCAATGACAAAAACCCATCTCTTTCCACCGAAAAACCTTTCAGGGGATCTTTTGCAACAGTTTGGCACCATTTTTGAGTGAATTGCAGAACGTTAGATTTTTGCTGAAATTGTGACCGCGCGGCTTAGGGATTTTTTCAAAAAAAGTTGTAAAGACCTTGCGGGATAATTCTGTTTCGATGATAAAAACCCATCTGTTTCCACCGAAAAACCTTTCAGGGGATCGTTTGCAACAGTTTGGCACCATTTTTGAGTGAATTGCAGAACGTGAGATTTTTGCTGGAATTGTGACCGCGCGGCTTAGGGATTTTTTCAAAAAAAGTTGTAAAGACCTTGCGGGATAATTCTTTTTCGGTGATAAAAACCCATCTGTTTCCACCGAAAAACCTTTCAGGGGATCGTTTGCAACAGTTTGGCACCATTTCTGAGTGAATTGCAGAACGTCAGATTTTTGCTGAAATTGTGACCGCGCGGCTTAGCGATTTTTTCAAAAAAAGTTGTTCAGACCTTGCGGGATAATTCTGTTTCAATGACAAAAACGCATCTGTTTTCACCGAAAAACCTTTCAGGGGATCGTTTGCAACAGTTTGGCACCATTTCTGAGTGAATTGCAGAACGTCAGATTTTTGCTGAAATTGTGACCGCGCGGCTTAGGGATTTTTTCAAAAAAAGTTGTTCAGACGTCGAGGGATAATTCTGTTTCGATGATAAAAACCCATCTGTTTCCACCGAAAAACCTTTCAGGGGATCGTTTGCAACAGTTTGGCACCATTTCTGAGTGAATTGCAGAACGTCAGATTTTTGCTGAAATTGTGACCGCGCGGCTTAGCGATTTTTTCAAAATATGTTGTTCAGACCTTGCGGGATAATTCTGTTTCGATGATAAAAACCCATCTGTTTCCACCGAAAAACCTTTCAGGGGATCGTTTGCAACAGTTTGGCACCATTTCTGAGTGAATTGCAGAACATCAGATTTTTGCTGAAATTGTGACCGCGCGGCTTAGGGATTTTTTCAAAAAAAGTTGTAAAGACCTTGCGGGATAATTCTGTTTCGATGATAAAAACCCATCTGTTTCCACCGAAAAACCTTTCAGGGGATCGTTTGCAACAGTTTGGCACCATTTCTGAGTGAATTGCAGAACGTCAGATTTTTGCTGAAATTGTGACCGCGCGGCTTAGCGATTTTTTCAAAATATGTTGTTCAGACCTTGCGGGATAATTCTGTTTCGATGATAAAAACCCATCTGTTTCCACCGAAAAACCTTTCAGGGGATCGTTTGCAACAGTTTGGCACCATTTCTGAGTGAATTGCAGAACGTCAGATTTTTGCTGCAATTCACTCAGGGATTTTTTCAAAAAATGTTATTTAGACTTTGCGGGATAATTCTGTTTCAATGACAAAAACCCATCTCTTTCCACCGAAAAACCTTTCAGGGGATCGTTTGCAACAGTTTGGCACCATTTTTGAGTGAATTGCAGACGTCAGATTTTTGCTGAAATTGTGACCGCGCGGCTTAGGGATTTTTTCCAAAAAAGTTGTTCAGACCTTGCGGGATAATTCTGTTTCGATGATAAAAACCCATCTGTTTCCACCGAAAAACCTTTCAGGGGATCGTTTGCAACAGTTTGGCACCATTTCTGAGTGAATTGCAGAACGTCAGATTTTTGCTGAAATTGTGACCGCGCGGCTTAGGGATTTTTTCAAAAAAAGTTGTAAAGACCTTGCGGGATAATTCTGTTTCGATGATAAAAACCCATCTGTTTCCACCGAAAAACCTTTCAGGGGATCGTTTGCAACAGTTTGGCACCATTTCTGAGTGAATTGCAGAACGTCAGATTTTTGCTGAAATTGTGACCGCGCGGCTTAGCGATTTTTTCAAAATATGTTGTTCAGACCTTGCGGGATAATTCTGTTTCGATGATAAAAACCCATCTGTTTCCACCGAAAAACCTTTCAGGGGATCGTTTGCAACAGTTTGGCACCATTTCTGAGTGAATTGCAGAACGTCAGATTTTTGCTGCAATTCACTCAGGGATTTTTTCAAAAAATGTTATTTAGACTTTGCGGGATAATTCTGTTTCAATGACAAAAACCCATCTCTTTCCACCGAAAAACCTTCAGGGGATCGTTTGCAACAGTTTGGCACCATTTTTGAGTGAATTGCAGACGTCAGATTTTTGCTGAAATTGTGACCGCGCGGCTTAGGGATTTTTTCAAAAAAAGTTGTTCAGACCTTGCGGGATAATTCTGTTTCGATGATAAAAACCCATCTGTTTCCACCGAAAAACCTTTCAGGGGATCGTTTGCAACAGTTTGGCACCATTTCTGAGTGAATTGCAGAACGTCAGATTTTTGCTGAAATTGTGACCGCGCGGCTTAGGGATTTTTTCAAAAAAAGTTGTAAAGACCTTGCGGGATAATTCTGTTTCGATGATAAAAACCCATCTGTTTCCACCGAAAAACCTTTCAGGGGATCGTTTGCAACAGTTTGGCACCATTTCTGAGTGAATTGCAGAACGTCAGATTTTTGCTGAAATTGTGACCGCGCGGCTTAGCGATTTTTTCAAAATATGTTGTTCAGACCTTGCGGGATAATTCTGTTTCGATGATAAAAACCCATCTGTTTCCACCGAAAAACCTTTCAGGGGATCGTTTGCAACAGTTTGGCACCATTTCTGAGTGAATTGCAGAACATCAGATTTTTGCTGAAATTGTGACCGCGCGGCTTAGGGATTTTTTCAAAAAAAGTTGTAAAGACCTTGCGGGATAATTCTGTTTCGATGATAAAAACCCATCTGTTTCCACCGAAAAACCTTTCAGGGGATCGTTTGCAACAGTTTGGCACCATTTCTGAGTGAATTGCAGAACGTCAGATTTTTGCTGAAATTGTGACCGCGCGGCTTAGGGATTTTTTCAAAATATGTTGTTCAGACCTTGCGGGATAATTCTGTTTCGATGATAAAAACCCATCTGTTTCCACCGAAAAACCTTTCAGGGGATCGTTTGCTACAGTTTGGCACCATTTTTGAGTGAATTGCAGAACGTGAGATTTTTGCTGAAATTGTGACCGCGCGGCTTAGGGATTTTTTCAAAAAATGTTGTTTAGACTTTGCGGGATAATTCTGTTTCAATGACAAAAACCCATCTCTTTCCACCGAAAAACCTTTCAGGGGATCGTTTGCAACAGTTTGGCACCATTTTTGAGTGAATTGCAGAACGTCAGATTTTTGCTGAAATTGTGACCGCGCGGCTTAGGGATTTTTTCAAAAAAAGTTGTAAAGACCTTGCGGGATAATTCTGTTTCGATGATAAAAACCCATCTGTTTCCACCGAAAAACCTTTCAGGGGATCGTTTGCAACAGTTTGGCACCATTTCTGAGTGAATTGCAGAACGTGAGATTTTTGCTGGAATTGTGACCGCGCGGCTTAGGGATTTTTTCAAAAAAAGTTGTAAAGACCTTGCGGGATAATTCTGTTTCGGTGATAAAAACCCATCTGTTTCCACCGAAAAACCTTTCAGGGGATCGTTTGCAACAGTTTGGCACCATTTCTGAGTGAATTGCAGAACGTCAGATTTTTGCTGAAATTGTGACCGCGCGGCTTAGGGATTTTTTCAAAAAATGTTGTTCAGACCTTGCGGGATAATTCTGTTTCGATGATAAAAACCCATCTGTTTCCACCGAAAAACCTTTCAGGGGATCGTTTGCAACAGTTTGGCACCATTTTTGAGTGAATTGCAGAACGTCAGATTTTTGCTGAAATTGTTACCGCGCGGCTTAGGGATTTTTTCAAAAAAAGTTGTTTAGACTTTGCGGGATAATTCTGTTACAATGACAAAAACCCATCTCTTTCCACCGAAAAACCTTTCAGGGGATCGTTTGCAACAGTTTGGCACCATTTTTGAGTGAATTGCAGAACATCAGATTTTTGCTGAAATTGTGACCGCGCGGCTTAGGGATTTTTTCAAAAAAAGTTGTAAAGACCTTGCGGGATAATTCTGTTTCGATGATAAAAACCCATCTGTTTCCACCGAAAAACCTTTCAGGGGATCGTTTGCAACAGTTTGGCACCCTTTTTGAGTGAATTGCAGAACGTGAGATTTTTGCTGAAATTGTGACCGCGCGGCTTAGGGATTTTTTCAAAAAAAGTTGTTCAGACGTTGAGGGCTAATTCTGTTTCGATGATAAAAACCCATCTGTTTCCACTGAAAAACCTTTCAGGCGATCGTTTGCAACAGTTTGGCACCATTTTTGAGTGAATTGCAGAACGAGAGATTTTTGATGAAATTGTGACCGCGCGGCTTAGGGATTTTTTCAAAAGAAGTTGTTTAGACGTCGAGGGCTAATTCTGTTTCGATGATAAAAACCCATCTGTTTCCACCGAATAACCTTTCAGGGGATCGTTTGCAACAGTTTGGCACCATTTTTGAGTGAATTGCAGAACGTGATATTTTTGATGAAATTGTGACCGCGCGGCTTAGGGATTTTTTCAAAAAAAGTTGTAAAGACCTTGCGGGATAATTCTGTTTCATTGACAAAAACCCATCTCTTTCCACCGAAAAACCTTTCAGGGGATCTTTTGCAACAGTTTGGCACCATTTTTGAGTGAATTGCAGAACGTCAGATTTTTGCTGAAATTGTGACCGCGCGGCTTAGGGATTTTTTCAAAAAAAGTTGTAAAGACCTTGCGGGATAATTCTGTTTCGATGATAAAAACCCATCTGTTTCCACCGAAAAACCTTTCAGGGGATCGTTTGCAACAGTTTGGCACCCTTTTTGAGTGAATTGCAGAACGTGAGATTTTTGCTGAAATTGTGACCGCGCGGCTTAGGGATTTTTTCAAAAAAAGTTGTTCAGACGTTGAGGGCTAATTCTGTTTCGATGATAAAAACCCATCTGTTTCCACTGAAAAACCTTTCAGGCGATCGTTTGCAACAGTTTGGCACCATTTTTGAGTGAATTGCAGAACGAGAGATTTTTGATGAAATTGTGACCGCGCGGCTTAGGGATTTTTTCAAAAGAAGTTGTTTAGACGTCGAGGGCTAATTCTGTTTCGATGATAAAAACCCATCTGTTTCCACCGAATAACCTTTCAGGGGATCGTTTGCAACAGTTTGGCACCATTTTTGAGTGAATTGCAGAACGTGATATTTTTGATGAAATTGTGACCGCGCGGCTTAGGGATTTTTTCAAAAAAAGTTGTAAAGACCTTGCGGGATAATTCTGTTTCATTGACAAAAACCCATCTCTTTCCACCGAAAAACCTTTCAGGGGATCTTTTGCAACAGTTTGGCACCATTTTTGAGTGAATTGCAGAACGTCAGATTTTTGCTGAAATTGTGACCGCGCGGCTTAGGGATTTTTTCAAAAAAAGTTGTAAAGACCTTGCGGGATAATTCTGTTTCGATGGTAAAAACCCATCTGTTTCCACCGAAAAACCTTTCAGGGGATCGTTTGCAACAGTTTGGCACCATTTTTGAGTGAATTGCAGAACGTGAGATTTTTGCTGGAATTGTGACCGCGCGGCTTAGGGATTTTTTCAAAAAAAGTTGTAAAGACCTTGCGGGATAATTCTGTTTCGGTGATAAAAACCCATCTGTTTCCACCGAAAAACCTTTCAGGGGATCGTTTGCAACAGTTTGGCACCATTTCTGAGTGAATTGCAGAACGTCAGATTTTTGCTGAAATTGTGACCGCGCGGCTTAGGGATTTTTTCAAAAAAAGTTGTTCAGACCTTGCGGGATAATTCTGTTTCAATGACAAAAACCCATCTGTTTCCACCGAAAAACCTTTCAGGGGATCGTTTGCAACAGTTTGGCACCATTTTTGAGTGAATTGCAGAACGTCAGATTTTTGCTGAAATTGTGACCGCGCGGCTTAGGGATTTTTTCAAAAAAAGTTGTAAAGACCTTGCGGGATAATTCTGTTTCGATGATAAAAACCCATCTGTTTCCACCGAAAAACCTTTCAGGGGATCGTTTGCAACAGTTTGGCACCATTTCTGAGTGAATTGCAGAACGTCAGATTTTTGCTGAAATTGTGACCGCGCGGCTTAGTGATTTTTTCAAAATATGTTGTTCAGACCTTGCGGGATAATTCTGTTTCGATGATAAAAACCCATCTGTTTCCACCGAAAAACCTTTCAGGGGATCGTTTGCAACAGTTTGGCACCATTTCTGAGTGAATTGCAGAACGTCAGATTTTTGCTGCAATTCACTCAGGGATTTTTTCAAAAAATGTTATTTAGACTTTGCGGGATAATTCTGTTTCAATGACAAAAACCCATCTCTTTCCACCGAAAAACCTTTCAGGGGATCGTTTGCAACAGTTTGGCACCATTTCTGAGTGAATTGCAGAACGTCAGATTTTTGCTGAAATTGTGACCGCGCGGCTTAGGGATTTTTTCAAAAAATGTTGTTTAGACTTTGCGGGATAATTCTGTTTCAATGACAAAAACCCATCTCTTTCCACCGAAAAACCTTTCAGGGGATCGTTTGCAACAGTTTAGCACCATTTTTGAGTGAATTGCAGAACGTCAGATTTTTGCTGAAATTGTGACCGCGCGGCTTAGGGATTTTTTCAAAAAAAGTTGTAAAGACCTTGCGGGATAATTCTGTTTCGATGGTAAAAACCCATCTGTTTCCACCGAAAAACCTTTCAGGGGATCGTTTGCAACAGTTTGGCACCATTTTTGAGTGAATTCCAGAACGTGAGATTTTTGCTGAAATTGTGACCGCGCGGCTTAGGGATTTTTTCAAAAAATGTTGTTTAGACTTTGCGGGATAATTCTGTTTCAATGACAAAAACCCATCTCTTTCCACCGAAAAACCTTTCAGGGGATCTTTTGCAACAGTTTGGCACCATTTTTGAGTGAATTGCAGAACGTTAGATTTTTGCTGAAATTGTGACCGCGCGGCTTAGGGATTTTTTCAAAAAAAGTTGTAAAGACCTTGCGGGATAATTCTGTTTCGATGATAAAAACCCATCTGTTTCCACCGAAAAACCTTTCAGGGGATCGTTTGCAACAGTTTGGCACCATTTTTGAGTGAATTGCAGAACGTGAGATTTTTGCTGGAATTGTGACCGCGCGGCTTAGGGATTTTTTCAAAAAAAGTTGTAAAGACCTTGCGGGATAATTCTTTTTCGGTGATAAAAACCCATCTGTTTCCACCGAAAAACCTTTCAGGGGATCGTTTGCAACAGTTTGGCACCATTTCTGAGTGAATTGCAGAACGTCAGATTTTTGCTGAAATTGTGACCGCGCGGCTTAGCGATTTTTTCAAAAAAAGTTGTTCAGACCTTGCGGGATAATTCTGTTTCAATGACAAAAACGCATCTGTTTTCACCGAAAAACCTTTCAGGGGATCGTTTGCAACAGTTTGGCACCATTTCTGAGTGAATTGCAGAACGTCAGATTTTTGCTGAAATTGTGACCGCGCGGCTTAGGGATTTTTTCAAAAAAAGTTGTTCAGACGTCGAGGGATAATTCTGTTTCGATGATAAAAACCCATCTGTTTCCACCGAAAAACCTTTCAGGGGATCGTTTGCAACAGTTTGGCACCATTTCTGAGTGAATTGCAGAACGTCAGATTTTTGCTGAAATTGTGACCGCGCGGCTTAGCGATTTTTTCAAAATATGTTGTTCAGACCTTGCGGGATAATTCTGTTTCGATGATAAAAACCCATCTGTTTCCACCGAAAAACCTTTCAGGGGATCTTTTGCAACAGTTTGGCACCATTTTTGAGTGAATTGCAGAACATCAGATTTTTGCTGAAATTGTGACCGCGCGGCTTAGGGATTTTTTCAAAAAAAGTTGTAAAGACCTTGCGGGATAATTCTGTTTCGATGATAAAAACCCATCTGTTTCCACCGAAAAACCTTTCAGGGGATCGTTTGCAACAGTTTGGCACCATTTCTGAGTGAATTGCAGAACGTCAGATTTTTGCTGAAATTGTGACCGCGCGGCTTAGGGATTTTTTCAAAATATGTTGTTCAGACCTTGTGGGATAATTCTGTTTCGATGATAAAAACCCATCTGTTTCCACCGAAAAACCTTTCAGGGGATCGTTTGCTACAGTTTGGCACCATTTTTGAGTGAATTGCAGAACGTGAGATTTTTGCTGAAATTGTGACCGCGCGGCTTAGGGATTTTTTCAAAAAATGTTGTTTAGACTTTGCGGGATAATTCTGTTTCAATGACAAAAACCCATCTCTTTCCACCGAAAAACCTTTCAGGGGATCGTTTGCAACAGTTTGGCACCATTTTTGAGTGAATTGCAGAACGTCAGATTTTTGCTGAAATTGTGACCGCGCGGCTTAGGGATTTTTTCAAAAAAAGTTGTTCAGACTTCGAGGGCTAATTCTGTTTCGATGATAAAAACCCATCTGTTTCCACTGAAAAACCTTTCAGGCGATCGTTTGCAACAGTTTGGCACCATTTTTGAGTGAATTGCAGAACCTGAGATTTTTGATGAAATTGTGACCGCGCGGCTCAGGGATTTTTTCAAAAAAAGTTGTAAAGACCTTGCGGGATAATTCTGTTTCGATGATAAAAACCCATCTGTTTCCACCGAAAAACCTTTCAGGGGATCGTTTGCAACAGTTTGGCACCATTTTTGAGTGAATTGCAGAACGTGAGATTTTTGCTGAAATTGTGACCGCGCGGCTTAGGGATTTTTTCAAAAAATGTTGTTTAGACTTTGCGGGATAATTCTGTTTCAATGACAAAAACCCATCTCTTTCCACCGAAAAACCTTTCAGGGGATCTTTTGCAACAGTTTGGCACCATTTTTGAGTGAATTGCAGAACGTTAGATTTTTGCTGAAATTGTGACCGCGCGGCTTAGGGATTTTTTCAAAAAAAGTTGTAAAGACCTTGCGGGATAATTCTGTTTCGATGATAAAAACCCATCTGTTTCCACCGAAAAACCTTTCAGGGGATCGTTTGCAACAGTTTGGCACCATTTTTGAGTGAATTGCAGAACGTGAGATTTTTGCTGGAATTGTGACCGCGCGGCTTAGGGATTTTTTCAAAAAAAGTTGTAAAGACCTTGCGGGATAATTCTTTTTCGGTGATAAAAACCCATCTGTTTCCACCGAAAAACCTTTCAGGGGATCGTTTGCAACAGTTTGGCACCATTTCTGAGTGAATTGCAGAACGTCAGATTTTTGCTGAAATTGTGACCGCGCGGCTTAGGGATTTTTTCAAAAAAAGTTATTCAGACGTCGAGGGCTAATTCTGTTTCGATGATAAACACCCATCTGTTTCCACCGAAAAACCTTTCAGGGGATCGTTTGCAACAGTTTGGCACCATTTCTGAGTGAATTGCAGAACGTCAGATTTTTGCTGAAATTGTGACCGCGCGGCTTAGGGATTTTTTCAAAAAAAGTTGTAAAGACCTTGCGGGATAATTCTGTTTCGATGATAAAAACCCATCTGTTTCCACCGAAAAACCTTTCAGGGGATCGTTTGCAACAGTTTGGCACCATTTCTGAGTGAATTGCAGAACGTCAGATTTTTGCTGAAATTGTGACCGCGCGGCTTAGCGATTTTTTCAAAATATGTTGTTCAGACCTTGCGGGATAATTCTGTTTCGATGATAAAAACCCATCTGTTTCCACCGAAAAACCTTTCAGGGGATCGTTTGCAACAGTTTGGCACCATTTCTGAGTGAATTGCAGAACGTCAGATTTTTGCTGCAATTCACTCAGGGATTTTTTCAAAAAATGTTATTTAGACTTTGCGGGATAATTCTGTTTCAATGACAAAAACCCATCTCTTTCCACCGAAAAACCTTTCAGGGGATCGTTTGCAACAGTTTGGCACCATTTTTGAGTGAATTGCAGACGTCAGATTTTTGCTGAAATTGTGACCGCGCGGCTTAGGGATTTTCCAAAAAAAGTTGTAACGACCTTGCGGGATAATTCTGTTTCGATGATAAAAACCCATCTGTTTCCACCGAAAAACCTTTCAGGGGATCGTTTGCAACAGTTTGGCACCATTTCTGAGTGAATTGCAGAACGTCAGATTTTTGCTGAAATTGTGACCGCGCGGCTTAGGGATTTTTTCAAAATATGTTGTTCAGAACTTGCGGGATAATTCTGTTTCGATGATAAAAACCCATCTGTTTCCACCGAAAAACCTTTCAGGGGATCGTTTGCAACAGTTTGGCACCATTTCTGAGTGAATTGCAGAACGTCAGATTTTTGCTGAAATTGTGACCGCGTCTTAGGGATTTTTTCAAAAAATGTTGCTCAGACCTTGCGGGATAATTCTGTTTCGATGATAAAAACCCATCTGTTTCCACCGAAAAACCTTTCAGGGGATCGTTTGCAACACTTTGGCAGCATTTTTGAGTGAATTGCAGAACGTGAGATTTTTGCTGAAATTGTGACCGCGCGGCTTAGGGATTTTTTCAAAAAATGTTGTTTAGACTTTGCGGGATAAATCTGTTTCAATGACAAAAACCCATCTCTTTCCACCGAAAAACCTTTCAGGGGATCGTTTGCAACAGTTTAGCACCATTTTTGAGTGAATTGCAGAACGTCAGATTTTTGCTGAAATTGTGACCGCGCGGCTTAGGGATTTTTTCAAAAAAAGTTGTAAAGACCTTGCGGGATAATTCTGTTTCGATGGTAAAAACCCATCTGTTTCCACCGAAAAACCTTTCAGGGGATCGTATGCAACAGTTTGGCACCATTTTTGAGTGAATTCCAGAACGTGAGATTTTTGCTGGAATTGTGACCGCGCGGCTTAGGGATTTTTTCAAAAAAAGTTGTAAAGACGTTGCGGGATAATTCTGTTTCGGTGATAAAAAACCCATCTGTTTCCACCGAAAAACCTTTCAGGGGATCGTTTGCAACAGTTTGGCACCATTTCTGAGTGAATTGCAGAACGTCAGATTTTTGCTGAAATTGTGACCGCGCGGCTTAGGGATTTTTTCAAAAAAAGTTGTTCAGACCTTGCGGGATAATTCTGTTTCAATGATAAAAACCCATCTGTTTCCACCGAAAAACCTTTCAGGGGATCGTTTGCAACAGTTTGGCACCATTTCTGAGTGAATTGCAGAACGTCAGATTTTTGCTGAAATTGTGACCGCGCGGCTTAGGGATTTTTTCAAAAAATGTTGTTTAGACTTTGCGGGATAATTCTGTTTCAATGACAAAAACCCATCTCTTTCCACCGAAAAACCTTTCAGGGGATCGTTTGCAACAGTTTGGCACCATTTTTGAGTGAATTGCAGAACGTCAGATTTTTGCTGAAATTGTGACCGCGCGGCTTAGGGATTTTTTCAAAAAAAGTTGTAAAGACCTTGCGGGATAATTCTGTTTCGATGATAAAAACCCATCTGTTTCCACCGCAAAACCTTTGAGGGGATCGTTTGCAACAGTTTGGCACCATTTCTGAGTGAATTGCAGAACGTCAGATTTTTGCTGCAATTCACTCAGGGATTTTTTCAAAAAATGTTATTTAGACTTTGCGGGATAATTCTGTTTCAATGACAAAAACCCATCTCTTTCCACCGAAAAACCTTTCAGGGGATCGTTTGCAACAGTTTGGCACCATTTTTGAGTGAATTGCAGACGTCAGATTTCTGCTGAAATTGTGACCGCGCGGCTTAGGGATTTTTTCAAAAAAAGTTGTAACGACCTTGCGGGATAATTCTGTTTCGATGATAAAAACCCATCTGTTTCCACCGAAAAACCTTTCAGGGGATCGTTTGCAACAGTTTGGCACCATTTCTGAGTGAATTGCAGAACGTCAGATTTTTGCTGAAATTGTGACCGCGCGGCTTAGGGATTTTTTCAAAATATGTTGCTCAGACCTTGCGGGATAATTCTGTTTCGATGATAAAAACCCATCTGTTTCCACCGAAAAACCTTTCAGGGGATCGTTTGCAACAGTTTGGCACCATTTCTGAGTGAATTGCAGAACGTCAGATTTTTGCTGAAATTGTGACCGCGTCTTAGGGATTTTTTCAAAAAATGTTGCTCAGACCTTGCGGGATAATTCTGTTTCGATGATAAAAACCCATCTGTTTCCACCGAAAAACCTTTCAGGGGATCGTTTGCAACACTTTGGCACCATTTTTGAGTGAATTGCAGAACGTGAGATTTTTGCTGAAATTGTGACCGCGCGGCTTAGGGATTTTTTCAAAAAATGTTGTTTAGACTTTGCGGGATAATTCTGTTTCAATGACAAAAACCCATCTCTTTTCACCGAAAAACCTTTCAGGGGATCGTTTGCAACAGTTTAGCACCATTTTTGAGTGAATTGCAGAACGTCAGATTTTTGCTGAAATTGTGACCGCGCGGCTTAGGGATTTTTTCAAAAAAAAGTTGTAAAGACCTTGCGGGATAATTCTGTTTCGATGGTAAAAACCCATCTGTTTCCACCGAAAAACCTTTCAGGGGATCGTATGCAACAGTTTGGCACCATTTTTGAGTGAATTCCAGAACGTGAGATTTTTGCTGGAATTGTGACCGCGCGGCTTAGGGATTTTTTCAAAAAAAGTTGTAAAGACGTTGCGGGATAATTCTGTTTCGGTGATAAAAAACCCATCTGTTTCCACCGAAAAACCTTTCAGGGGATCGTTTGCAACAGTTTGGCACCATTTCTGAGTGAATTGCAGAACGTCAGATTTTTGCTGAAATTGTGACCGCGCGGCTTAGGGATTTTTTCAAAAAAAGTTGTTCAGACCTTGCGGGATAATTCTGTTTCAATGATAAAAACCCATCTGTTTCCACCGAAAAACCTTTCAGGGGATCGTTTGCAACAGTTTGGCACCATTTCTGAGTGAATTGCAGAACGTCAGATTTTTGCTGAAATTGTGACCGCGCGGCTTAGGGATTTTTTCAAAAAATATTGTTTAGACTTTGCGGGATAATTCTGTTTCAATGACAAAAACCCATCTCTTTCCACCGAAAAACCTTTCAGGGGATCGTTTGCAACAGTTTGGCACCATTTTTGAGTGAATTGCAGAACGTCAGATTTTTGCTGGAATTGTGACCGCGCGGCTTAGGGATTTTTTCAAAAAAAGTTGTTCAGACGTCGAGGGCCAATTCTGTTTCGGTGATAAAAAACCCATCTGTTTCCACCGAAAAACCTTTCAGGGGATCGTTTGCAACAGTTTGGCACCATTTCTGAGTGAATTGCAGAACGTCAGATTTTTGCTGAAATTGTGACCGCGCGGCTTAGGGATTTTTTCAAAAAAAGTTGTTCAGACCTTGCGGGATAATTCTGTTTCAATGATAAAAACCCATCTGTTTCCACCGAAAAACCTTTCAGGGGATCGTTTGCAACAGTTTGGCACCATTTCTGAGTGAATTGCAGAACGTCAGATTTTTGCTGAAATTGTGACCGCGCGGCTTAGGGATTTTTTCAAAAAATGTTGTTTAGACTTTGCGGGATAATTCTGTTTCAATGACAAAAACCCATCTCTTTCCACCGAAAAACCTTTCAGGGGATCGTTTGCAACAGTTTGGCACCATTTCTGAGTGAATTGCAGAACGTCAGATTTTTGCTGAAATTGTGACCGCGCGGCTTAGGGATTTTTTCAAAAAATGTTGTTTAGACTTTGCGGGATAATTCTGTTTCAATGACAAAAACCCATCTCTTTCCACCGAAAAACCTTTCAGGGGATCGTTTGCAACAGTTTGGCACCATTTTTGAGTGAATTGCAGAACGTCAGATTTTTGCTGAAATTGTGACCGCGCGGCTTAGGGATTTTTTCAAAAAAAGTTGTAAAGACCTTGCGGGATAATTCTGTTTCGATGATAAAAACCCATCTGTTTCCACCGCAAAACCTTTGAGGGGATCGTTTGCAACAGTTTGGCACCATTTCTGAGTGAATTGCAGAACGTCAGATTTTTGCTGCAATTCACTCAGGGATTTTTTCAAAAAATGTTATTTAGACTTTGCGGGATAATTCTGTTTCAATGACAAAAACCCATCTCTTTCCACCGAAAAACCTTTCAGGGGATCGTTTGCAACAGTTTGGCACCATTTTTGAGTGAATTGCAGACGTCAGATTTCTGCTGAAATTGTGACCGCGCGGCTTAGGGATTTTTTCAAAAAAAGTTGTAACGACCTTGCGGGATAATTCTGTTTCGATGATAAAAACCCATCTGTTTCCACCGAAAAACCTTTCAGGGGATCGTTTGCAACAGTTTGGCACCATTTCTGAGTGAATTGCAGAACGTCAGATTTTTGCTGAAATTGTGACCGCGCGGCTTAGGGATTTTTTCAAAATATGTTGCTCAGACCTTGCGGGATAATTCTGTTTCGATGATAAAAACCCATCTGTTTCCACCGAAAAACCTTTCAGGGGATCGTTTGCAACAGTTTGGCACCATTTCTGAGTGAATTGCAGAACGTCAGATTTTTGCTGAAATTGTGACCGCGTCTTAGGGATTTTTTCAAAAAATGTTGCTCAGACCTTGCGGGATAATTCTGTTTCGATGATAAAAACCCATCTGTTTCCACCGAAAAACCTTTCAGGGGATCGTTTGCAACACTTTGGCACCATTTTTGAGTGAATTGCAGAACGTGAGATTTTTGCTGAAATTGTGACCGCGCGGCTTAGGGATTTTTTCAAAAAATGTTGTTTAGACTTTGCGGGATAATTCTGTTTCAATGACAAAAACCCATCTCTTTTCACCGAAAAACCTTTCAGGGGATCGTTTGCAACAGTTTAGCACCATTTTTGAGTGAATTGCAGAACGTCAGATTTTTGCTGAAATTGTGACCGCGCGGCTTAGGGATTTTTTCAAAAAAAAGTTGTAAAGACCTTGCGGGATAATTCTGTTTCGATGGTAAAAACCCATCTGTTTCCACCGAAAAACCTTTCAGGGGATCGTATGCAACAGTTTGGCACCATTTTTGAGTGAATTCCAGAACGTGAGATTTTTGCTGGAATTGTGACCGCGCGGCTTAGGGATTTTTTCAAAAAAAGTTGTAAAGACGTTGCGGGATAATTCTGTTTCGGTGATAAAAAACCCATCTGTTTCCACCGAAAAACCTTTCAGGGGATCGTTTGCAACAGTTTGGCACCATTTCTGAGTGAATTGCAGAACGTCAGATTTTTGCTGAAATTGTGACCGCGCGGCTTAGGGATTTTTTCAAAAAAAGTTGTTCAGACCTTGCGGGATAATTCTGTTTCAATGATAAAAACCCATCTGTTTCCACCGAAAAACCTTTCAGGGGATCGTTTGCAACAGTTTGGCACCATTTCTGAGTGAATTGCAGAACGTCAGATTTTTGCTGAAATTGTGACCGCGCGGCTTAGGGATTTTTTCAAAAAATATTGTTTAGACTTTGCGGGATAATTCTGTTTCAATGACAAAAACCCATCTCTTTCCACCGAAAAACCTTTCAGGGGATCGTTTGCAACAGTTTGGCACCATTTTTGAGTGAATTGCAGAACGTCAGATTTTTGCTGGAATTGTGACCGCGCGGCTTAGGGATTTTTTCAAAAAAAGTTGTTCAGACGTCGAGGGCCAATTCTGTTTCGGTGATAAAAAACCCATCTGTTTCCACCGAAAAACCTTTCAGGGGATCGTTTGCAACAGTTTGGCACCATTTCTGAGTGAATTGCAGAACGTCAGATTTTTGCTGAAATTGTGACCGCGCGGCTTAGGGATTTTTTCAAAAAAAGTTGTTCAGACCTTGCGGGATAATTCTGTTTCAATGATAAAAACCCATCTGTTTCCACCGAAAAACCTTTCAGGGGATCGTTTGCAACAGTTTGGCACCATTTCTGAGTGAATTGCAGAACGTCAGATTTTTGCTGAAATTGTGACCGCGCGGCTTAGGGATTTTTTCAAAAAATGTTGTTTAGACTTTGCGGGATAATTCTGTTTCAATGACAAAAACCCATCTCTTTCCACCGAAAAACCTTTCAGGGGATCGTTTGCAACAGTTTGGCACCATTTTTGAGTGAATTGCAGAACGTCAGATTTTTGCTGAAATTGTGACCGCGCGGCTTAGGGATTTTTTCAAAAAAAGTTGTAAAGACCTTGCGGGATAATTCTGTTTCGATGATAAAAACCCATCTGTTTCCACCGAAAAACCTTTCAGGGGATCGTTTGCAACAGTTTGGCACCATTTCTGAGTGAATTGCAGAACGTGAGATTTTTGCTGGAATTGTGACCGCGCGGCTTAGGGATTTTTTCAAAAAAAGTTGTAAAGACCTTGCGGGATAATTCTGTTTCGGTGATAAAAACCCATCTGTTTCCACCGAAAAACCTTTCAGGGGATCGTTTGCAACAGTTTGGCACCATTTCAGAGTGAATTGCAGAACGTCAGATTTTTGCTGAAATTGTGACCACGCGGCTTAGGGATTTTTTCAAAAAATGTTGTTCAGACCTTGCGGGATAATTCTGTTTCGATGATAAAAACCCATCTGTTTCCACCGAAAAACCTTTCAGGGGATCGTTTGCAACAGTTTGGCACCATTTTTGAGTGAATTGCAGAACGTCAGATTTTTGCTGAAATTGTTACCGCGCGGCTTAGGGATTTTTTCAAAAAAAGTTGTTTAGACTTTGCGGGATAATTCTGTTTCAATGACAAAAACCCATCTCTTTCCACCGAAAAACCTTTCAGGGGATCGTTTGCAACAGTTTGGCACCATTTTTGAGTGAATTGCAGAACATCAGATTTTTGCTGAAATTGTGACCGCGCGGCTTAGGGATTTTTTCAAAAAAAGTTGTAAAGACCTTGCGGGATAATTCTGTTTCGATGATAAAAACCCATCTGTTTCCACCGAAAAACCTTTCAGGGGATCGTTTGCAACAGTTTGGCACCATTTTTGAGTGAATTGCAGAACGTGAGATTTTTGCTGAAATTGTGACCGCGCGGCTTAGGGATTTTTTCAAAAAAAGTTGTTCAGACGTTGAGGGCTAATTCTGTCTCGATGATAAAAACCCATCTGTTTCCACTGAAAAACCTTTCAGGCGATCGTTTGCAACAGTTTGGCACCATTTTTGAGTGAATTGCAAAACGAGAGATTTTTGATGAAATTGTGACCGCGCGGCTTAGGGATTTTTTCAAAAGAAGTTGTTTAGACGTCGAGGGCTAATTCTGTTTCGATGATAAAAACCCATCTGTTTCCACCGAATAACCTTTCAGGGGATCGTTTGCAACAGTTTGGCACCATTTTTGAGTGAATTGCAGAACGTGATATTTTTGATGAAATTGTGACCGCGCGGCTTAGGGATTTTTTCAAAAAAAGTAGTAAAGACCTTGCGGGATAATTCTGTTTCGATGGTAAAAACCCATCTGTTTCCACCGAAAAACCTTTCAGGGGATCGTTTGCAACAGTTTGGCACCATTTTTGAGTGAATTGCAGAACGTGAGATTTTTGCTGGAATTGTGACCGCGCGGCTTAGGGATTTTTTCAAAAAAAGTTGTAAAGATCTTGCGGGATAATTCTGTTTCGGTGATAAAAACCCATCTGTTTCCACCGAAAAACCTTTCAGGGGATCATTTGCAACAGTTTGGCACCATTTCTGAGTGAATTGCAGAACGTCAGATTTTTGCTGAAATTGTGACCGCGCGGCTTAGGGATTTTTTCAAAAAAAGTTGTTCAGACCTTGCGGGATAATTCTGTTTCAATGACAAAAACCCATCTGTTTCCACCGAAAAACCTTTCAGGGGATCGTTTGCAACAGTTTGGCACCATTTTTGAGTGAATTGCAGAACGTCAGATTTTTGCTGAAATTGTGACCGCGCGGCTTAGGGATTTTTTCAAAAAAAGTTGTAAAGACCTTGCGGGATAATTCTGTTTCGGTGATAAAAACCCATCTGTTTCCACCGAAAAACCTTTCAGGGGATCGTTTGCAACAGTTTGGCACCATTTCAGAGTGAATTGCAGAACGTCAGATTTTTGCTGAAATTGTGACCACGCGGCTTAGGGATTTTTTCAAAAAATGTTGTTCAGACCTTGCGGGATAATTCTGTTTCGATGATAAAAACCCATCTGTTTCCACCGAAAAACCTTTCAGGGGATCGTTTGCAACAGTTTGGCACCATTTTTGAGTGAATTGCAGAACGTCAGATTTTTGCTGAAATTGTTACCGCGCGGCTTAGGGATTTTTTCAAAAAAAGTTGTTTAGACTTTGCGGGATAATTCTGTTTCAATGACAAAAACCCATCTCTTTCCACCGAAAAACCTTTCAGGGGATCGTTTGCAACAGTTTGGCACCATTTTTGAGTGAATTGCAGAACATCAGATTTTTGCTGAAATTGTGACCGCGCGGCTTAGGGATTTTTTCAAAAAAAGTTGTAAAGACCTTGCGGGATAATTCTGTTTCGATGATAAAAACCCATCTGTTTCCACCGAAAAACCTTTCAGGGGATCGTTTGCAACAGTTTGGCACCATTTTTGAGTGAATTGCAGAACGTGAGATTTTTGCTGAAATTGTGACCGCGCGGCTTAGGGATTTTTTCAAAAAAAGTTGTTCAGACGTTGAGGGCTAATTCTGTTTCGATGATAAAAACCCATCTGTTTCCACTGAAAAACCTTTCAGGCGATCGTTTGCAACAGTTTGGCACCATTTTTGAGTGAATTGCAGAACGAGAGATTTTTGATGAAATTGTGACCGCGCGGCTTAGGGATTTTTTCAAAAGAAGTTGTTTAGACGTCGAGGGCTAATTCTGTTTCGATGATAAAAACCCATCTGTTTCCACCGAATAACCTTTCAGGGGATCGTTTGCAACAGTTTGGCACCATTTTTGAGTGAATTGCAGAACGTGATATTTTTGATGAAATTGTGACCGCGCGGCTTAGGGATTTTTTCAAAAAAAGTAGTAAAGACCTTGCGGGATAATTCTGTTTCGATGGTAAAAACCCATCTGTTTCCACCGAAAAACCTTTCAGGGGATCGTTTGCAACAGTTTGGCACCATTTTTGAGTGAATTGCAGAACGTGAGATTTTTGCTGGAATTGTGACCGCGCGGCTTAGGGATTTTTTCAAAAAAAGTTGTAAAGACCTTGCGGGATAATTCTGTTTCGGTGATAAAAACCCATCTGTTTCCACCGAAAAACCTTTCAGGGGATCGTTTGCAACAGTTTGGCACCATTTCTGAGTGAATTGCAGAACGTCAGATTTTTGCTGAAATTGTGACCGCGCGGCTTAGGGATTTTTTCAAAAAAAGTTGTTCAGACCTTGCGGGATAATTCTGTTTCAATGACAAAAACCCATCTGTTTCCACCGAAAAACCTTTCAGGGGATCGTTTGCAACAGTTTGGCACCATTTTTGAGTGAATTGCAGAACGTCAGATTTTTGCTGAAATTGTGACCGCGCGGCTTAGGGATTTTTTCAAAAAAAGTTGTAAAGACCTTGCGGGATAATTCTGTTTCGATGATAAAAACCCATCTGTTTCCACCGGAAAACCTTTCAGGGGATCGTTTGCAACAGTTTGGCACCATTTCTGAGTGAATTGCAGAACGTCAGATTTTTGCTGAAATTGTGACCGCGCGGCTTAGGGATTTTTTCAAAAAATGTTGTTCAGACCTTGCGGGATAATTCTGTTTCGATGATAAAAACCCATCTGTTTCCACCGAAAAACCTTTCAGGGGATCGTTTGCAACAGTTTGGCACCATTTTTGAGTGAATTGCAGAACGTGAGATTTTTGCTGAAATTGTGACCGCGCGGCTTAGGGATTTTTTCAAAAAATGTTGTTTAGACTTTGCGGGATAATTCTGTTTCAATGACAAAAACCCATCTCTTTCCACCGAAAAACCTTTCAGGGGATCGTTTGCAACAGTTTAGCACCATTTTTGAGTGAATTGCAGAACGTCAGATTTTTGCTGAAATTGTGACCGCGCGGCTTAGGGATTTTTTCAAAAAAAGTTGTAAAGACCTTGCGGGATAATTCTGTTTCGATGGTAAAAACCCATCTGTTTCCACCGAAAAACCTTTCAGGGGATCGTTTGCAACAGTTTGGCACCATTTTTGAGTGAATTCCAGAACGTGAGATTTTTGCTGGAATTGTGACCGCGCGGCTTAGGGATTTTTTCAAAAAAAGTTGTAAAGACCTTGCGGGATAATTCTGTTTCGGTGATAAAAACCCATCTGTTTCCACCGAAAAACCTTTCAGGGGATCGTTTGCAACAGTTTGGCACCATTTCTGAGTGAATTGCAGAACGTCAGATTTTTGCTGAAATTGTGACCGCGCGGCTTAGGGATTTTTTCAAAAAAAGTTGTTCAGACCTTGCGGGATAATTCTGTTTCAATGATAAAAACCCATCTGTTTCCACCGAAAAACCTTTCAGGGGATCGTTTGCAACAGTTTGGCACCATTTCTGAGTGAATTGCAGAACGTCAGATTTTTGCTGAAATTGTGACCGCGCGGCTTAGGGATTTTTTCAAAAAATGTTGTTTAGACTTTGCGGGATAATTCTGTTTCAATGACAAAAACCCATCTCTTTCCACCGAAAAACCTTTCAGGGGATCGTTTGCAACAGTTTGGCACCATTTCTGAGTGAATTGCAGAACGTCAGATTTTTGCTGAAATTGTGACCGCGCGGCTTAGGGATTTTTTCAAAAAATGTTGTTCAGACCTTGCGGGATAATTCTGTTTCGATGATAAAAACCCATCTGTTTCCACCGAAAAACCTTTCAGGGGATCGTTTGCAACAGTTTGGCACCATTTTTGAGTGAATTGCAGAACGTGAGATTTTTGCTGAAATTGTGACCGCGCGGCTTAGGGATTTTTTCAAAAAATGTTGTTTAGACTTTGCGGGATAATTCTGTTTCAATGACAAAAACCCATCTCTTTCCACCGAAAAACCTTTCAGGGGATCGTTTGCAACAGTTTAGCACCATTTTTGAGTGAATTGCAGAACGTCAGATTTTTGCTGAAATTGTGACCGCGCGGCTTAGGGATTTTTTCAAAAAAAGTTGTAAAGACCTTGCGGGATAATTCTGTTTCGATGGTAAAAACCCATCTGTTTCCACCGAAAAACCTTTCAGGGGATCGTTTGCAACAGTTTGGCACCATTTTTGAGTGAATTCCAGAACGTGAGATTTTTGCTGGAATTGTGACCGCGCGGCTTAGGGATTTTTTCAAAAAAAGTTGTAAAGACCTTGCGGGATAATTCTGTTTCGGTGATAAAAACCCATCTGTTTCCACCGAAAAACCTTTCAGGGGATCGTTTGCAACAGTTTGGCACCATTTCTGAGTGAATTGCAGAACGTCAGATTTTTGCTGAAATTGTGACCGCGCGGCTTAGGGATTTTTTCAAAAAAAGTTGTTCAGACCTTGCGGGATAATTCTGTTTCAATGATAAAAACCCATCTGTTTCCACCGAAAAACCTTTCAGGGGATCGTTTGCAACAGTTTGGCACCATTTCTGAGTGAATTGCAGAACGTCAGATTTTTGCTGAAATTGTGACCGCGCGGCTTAGGGATTTTTTCAAAAAATGTTGTTTAGACTTTGCGGGATAATTCTGTTTCAATGACAAAAACCCATCTCTTTCCACCGAAAAACCTTTCAGGGGATCGTTTGCAACAGTTTGGCACCATTTTTGAGTGAATTGCAGAACGTCAGATTTTTGCTGAAATTGTGACCGCGCGGCTTAGGGATTTTTTCAAAATATGTTGTTCAGACCTTGCGGGATAATTCTGTTTCGATGATAAAAACCCATCTGTTTCCACCGAAAAACCTTTCAGGGGATCGTTTGCAACAGTTTGGCACCATTTCTGAGTGAATTGCAGAACGTCAGATTTTTGCTGAAATTGTGACCGCGCGGCTTAGGGATTTTTTCAAAATATGTTGTTCAGACCTTGCGGGATAATTCTGTTTCGATGATAAAAACCCATCTGTTTCCACCGTAAAACCTTTCAGGGGATCGTTTGCAACAGTTTGGCACCATTTCTGAGTGAATTGCAGAACGTCAGATTTTTGCTGAAATTGTGACCGCGCGGCTTAGGGATCTTTTCAAAATATGTTGTTCAGAACTTGCGGGATAATTCTGTTTCGGTGATAAAAACCCATCTGTTTCCACTGAAAAACCTTTCAGGGGATCGCTTGCAACAGTTTGGCACCATTTCTGAGTGAATTGCAGAGCGTCAGATTTTTGCTGAAATTGTGACCGCGCGGCTTAGGGATTTTTTCAAAAAATGTTGTTCAGACCTTGCGGGATAATTCTGTTTCGATGATAAAAACCCATCTGTTTCCACCGAAAAACCTTTCAGGGGATCGTTTGCAACAGTTTGGCACCATTTCTGAGTGAATTGCAGAACGTCAGATTTTTGCTGAAATTGTGACCGCGCGGCTTAGGGATTTTTTCAAAAAAAGTTATTCAGACGTCGAGGGCTAATTCTGTTTCGATGATAAACACCCATCTGTTTCCACCGAAAAACCTTTCAGGGGATCGTTTGCAACAGTTTGGCACCATTTTTGAGTGAATTGCAGAACGTCAGATTTTTGATGAAATTGTGACCGCGCGGCTTAGGGATTTTTTCAAAAAAAGTTGTAAAGACCTTGCGGGATAATTCTGTTTCGATGATAAAAACCCATCTGTTTCCACCGAAAAACCTTTCAGGGGATCGTTTGCAACAGTTTGGCACCATTTCTGAGTGAATTGCAGAACGTCAGATTTTTGCTGAAATTGTGACCGCGCGGCTTAGGGATTTTTTCAAAAAATGTTGTTCAGACCTTGCGGGATAATTCTGTTTCGATGATAAAAACCCATCTGTTTCCACCGAAAAACCTTTCAGGGGATCGTTTGCCACAGTTTGGCACCATTTCTGAGTGAATTGCAGAACGTCAGATTTTTGCTGAAATTGTGACCGCGCGGCTTAGGGATTTTTTCAAAAAAAGGTGTAAAGGCCTTGCGGGATAATTCTGTTTCGATGATAAAAACCCATCTGTTTCCACCGAAAAACCTTTCAGGGGATCGTTTGCAACAGTTTGGCACCATTTCTGAGTGAATTGCAGAACGTGAGATTTTTGCTGGAATTGTGACCGCGCGGCTTAGGGATTTTTTCAAAAAAAGTTGTAAAGACCTTGCGGGATAATTCTGTTTCGATTATAAAAACCCATCTGTTTCCACCGAAAAACCTTTCAGGGGATCGTTTGCAACAGTTTGGCACCTTTTCTGAGTGAATTGCAGAACGTCAGATTTTTGCTGAAATTGTGACCGCGCGGCTTAGGGATTTTTTCAAAAAAAGTTGTTCAGACGTCGAGGGCTAATTCTGTTTCGATGATAAAAACCCATCTGTTTCCACCGAAAAACTTTCAGGGGATCGTTTGAAACAGTTTGGCACCATCTTTGAGTGAATTGCAGAACGTCAGATTTTTGCTGAAATTGTGACCGCGCGGCTTAGGGATTTTTTCAAAAAAAGTTGTAAAGACCTTGCGGGATAATTCTGTTTCGATGATAAACACCCATCTGTTTCCACCGAAAAACCTTTCAGGGGATCGTTTGCAACAGTTTGGCACCATTTTTGAGTGAATTGCAGAACGTCAGATTTTTGATGAAATTGTGACCGCGCGGCTTTGGGATTTTTTCAAAAAAAGTTGTTCAGACGTCGAGGGCTAATTCTGTTTCGATGATAAAAACCCATCTGTTTCCACCGAAAAACCTTTCAGGGGATCACTTGCAACAGTTTGGCACCATTTCTGAGTGAATTGCAGAACGTCAGATTTTTGCTGAAATTGTGACCGCGCGGCTTAGGGATTTTTTCAAAAAAAGTTGTTCAGACGTCGAGGGCCAATTCTGTTTCGATGATAAAAACCCATCTGTTTCCACCGAAAAACCTTTCAGGGGATCACTTGCAACAGTTTGGCACCATTTTTGAGTGAATTGCAGAACTTGAGATTTTTGATGAAATTGTGACCGCGCGGCTTAGGGATTTTTTCAAAAAAAGTTGTAAAGACCTTGCGGGATAATTCTGTTTCGATTATAAAAACCCATCTGTTTCCACCGAAAAACCTTTCAGGGGATCGTTTGCAACAGTTTGGCACCTTTTCTGAGTGAATTGCAGAACGTCAGATTTTTGCTGAAATTGTGACCGCGCGGCTTAGGGATTTTTTCAAAAAAAGTTGTTCAGACGTCGAGGGCTAATTCTGTTTCGATGATAAAAACCCATCTGTTTCCACCGAAAAGCTTTCAGGGGATCGTTTGAAACAGTTTGGCACCATTTTTGAGTGAATTGCAGAACGTCAGATTTTTGCTGAAATTGTGACCGCGCGGCTTAGGGATTTTTTCAAAAAAAGTTGTAAAGATCTTGCGGGATAATTCTGTTTCGATGATAAACACCCATCTGTTTCCACCGAAAAACCTTTCAGGGGATCGTTTGCAACAGTTTGGCACCATTTTTGAGTGAATTGCAGAACGTCAGATTTTTGATGAAATTGTGACCGCGCGGCTTAGGGATTTTTTCAAAAAAAGTTGTTCAGACGTCGAGGGATAATTCTGTTTCGATGATAAAAACCCATCTGTTTCCACCGAAAAACCTTTCAGGGGATCACTTGCAACAGTTTGGCACCATTTTTGAGTGAATTGCAGAACTTGAGATTTTTGATGAAATTGTGACCGCGCGGCTTAGGGATTTTTTCAAAAAAAGTTGTAAAGACCTTGCGGGATAATTCTGTTTCGATGATAAAAACCCATCTGTTTCCACCGAAAAACCTTTCAGGGGATCGTTTGCAACAGTTTGGCACCATTTTTGAGTGAATTGCAGAACGTCAGATTTTTGATGAAATTGTGACCGCGCGGCTTAGGGATTTTTTCAAAAAAAGTTGTAAAGACCTTGCGGGATAATTCTGTTTCGATGATAAAAACCCATCTGTTTCCACCGAAAAACCTTTCAGGGGATCGTTTGCAACAGTTTGGCACCATTTCTGAGTGAATTGCAGAACGTCAGATTTTTGCTGAAATTGTGACCGCGCGGCTTAGGGATTTTTTCAAAAAAAGTTGTTCAGACGTCGAGGGCCAATTCTGTTTCGATGATAAAAACCCATCTGTTTCCACCGAAAAACCTTTCAGGGGATCACTTGCAACAGTTTGGCACCATTTTTGAGTGAATTGCAGAACTTGAGATTTTTGATGAAATTGTGACCGCGCGGCTTAGGGATTTTTTCAAAAAAAGTTGTAAAGACCTTGCGGGATAATTCTGTTTCGATTATAAAAACCCATCTGTTTCCACCGAAAAACCTTTCAGGGGATCGTTTGCAACAGTTTGGCACCTTTTCTGAGTGAATTGCAGAACGTCAGATTTTTGCTGAAATTGTGACCGCGCGGCTTAGGGATTTTTTCAAAAAAAGTTGTTCAGACGTCGAGGGCTAATTCTGTTTCGATGATAAAAACCCATCTGTTTCCACCGAAAAGCTTTCAGGGGATCGTTTGAAACAGTTTGGCACCATTTTTGAGTGAATTGCAGAACGTCAGATTTTTGCTGAAATTGTGACCGCGCGGCTTAGGGATTTTTTCAAAAAAAGTTGTAAAGATCTTGCGGGATAATTCTGTTTCGATGATAAACACCCATCTGTTTCCACCGAAAAACCTTTCAGGGGATCGTTTGCAACAGTTTGGCACCATTTTTGAGTGAATTGCAGAACGTCAGATTTTTGATGAAATTGTGACCGCGCGGCTTAGGGATTTTTTCAAAAAAAGTTGTTCAGACGTCGAGGGCTAATTCTGTTTCGATGATAAAAACCCATCTGTTTCCACCGAAAAACCTTTCAGGGGATCACTTGCAACAGTTTGGCACCATTTTTGAGTGAATTGCAGAACTTGAGATTTTTGATGAAATTGTGACCGCGCGGCTTAGGGATTTTTTCAAAAAAAGTTGTAAAGACCTTGCGGGATAATTCTGTTTCGATGATAAAAACCCATCTGTTTCCACCGAAAAACCTTTCAGGGGATCGTTTGCAACAGTTTGGCACCATTTTTGAGTGAATTGCAGAACGTCAGATTTTTGCTGAAATTGTGACCGCGCGGCTTAGGGATTTTTTCAAAAAAAGTTGTAAAGACCTTGCGGGATAATTCTGTTTCGATGATAAAAAACCATCTGTTTCCACCGAAAAACCTTTCAGGGGATCGTTTGCAACAGTTTGGCACCATTTCTGAGTGAATTGCAGAACGTCAGATTTTTGCTGGAATTGTGACCGCGCGGCTTAGGGATTTTTTCAAAAAAAGTTGTAAAGACCTTGCGGGATAATTCTGTTTCGATTATAAAAACCCATCTGTTTCCACCGAAAAACCTTTCAGGGGATCGTTTGCAACAGTTTGGCACCATTTTTGAGTGAATTGCAGAACGTCAGATTTTTGCTGAAATTGTGACCGCACGGCTTAGGGATTTTTTCAAAAAAAGTTGTTTAGACGTCGAGGGCTAATTCTGTTTCGATGATAAAAACCCATCTGTTTCCACCGAAAAACCTTTCAGGGGATCGTTTGCAACAGTTTGGCACCATTTTTGAGTGAATTGCAGAACTTGAGATTTTTGATGAAATTGTGACCGCGCGGCTTAGGGATTTTTTCAAAAAAAGTTGTAAAGACCTTGCGGGATAATTCTGTTTCGATGATAAAAACCCATCTGTTTCCACCGAAAAACCTTTCAGGGGATCGTTTGCAACAGTTTGGCACCATTTCTGAGTGAATTGCAGAACTTGAGATTTTTGATGAAATTGTGACCGCGCGGCTTAGGGATTTTTTCAAAAAAAGTTGTAAAGACCTTGCGGGATAATTCTGTTTCGATGATAAAAACCCATCTGTTTCCACCGAAAAACCTTTCAGGGGATCGTTTGCAACAGTTTGGCACCATTTCTGAGTGAATTGCAGAACGTGAGATTTTTGCTGGAATTGTGACCGCGCGGCTTAGGGATTTTTTCAAAAAAAGTTGTAAAGACCTTGCGGGATAATTCTGTTTCGATGATAAAAACCCATCTGTTTCCACCGAAAAACCTTTCAGGGGATCGTTTGCAACAGTTTGGCACCATTTTTGAGTGAATTGCAGAACGTCAGATTTTTGCTGAAATTGTGACCGCGCGGCTTAGGGATTTTTTCAAAAAAAGTTGTTCAGACGTTGAGGGCTAATTCTGTTTCGATGATAAAAACCCATCTGTTTCCACCGAAAAACCTTTCAGGGGATCGTTTGCAACAGTTTGGCACCATTTTTGAGTGAATTGCAGAACGTCAGATTTTTGATGAAATTGTGACCGCGCGGCTTAGGGATTTTTTCAAAAAAAGTTGTAAAGACCTTGCGGGATAATTCTGTTTCGATGATAAAAACCCATCTGTTTCCACCGAAAAACCTTTCAGGGGATCGTTTGCAACAGTTTGGCACCATTTCTGAGTGAATTGCAGAACGTCAGATTTTTGCTGAAATTGTGACCGCGCGGCTTAGGGATTTTTTCAAAAAAAGTTGTTCAGACGTCGAGGGCCAATTCTGTTTCGATGATAAAAACCCATCTGTTTCCACCGAAAAACCTTTCAGGGGATCACTTGCAACAGTTTGGCACCATTTTTGAGTGAATTGCAGAACTTGAGATTTTTGATGAAATTGTGACCGCGCGGCTTAGGGATTTTTTCAAAAAAAGTTGTAAAGACCTTGCGGGATAATTCTGTTTCGATTATAAAAACCCATCTGTTTCCACCGAAAAACCTTTCAGGGGATCGTTTGCAACAGTTTGGCACCTTTTCTGAGTGAATTGCAGAACGTCAGATTTTTGCTGAAATTGTGACCGCGCGGCTTAGGGATTTTTTCAAAAAAAGTTGTTCAGACGTCGAGGGCTAATTCTGTTTCGATGATAAAAACCCATCTGTTTCCACCGAAAAGCTTTCAGGGGATCGTTTGAAACAGTTTGGCACCATTTTTGAGTGAATTGCAGAACGTCAGATTTTTGCTGAAATTGTGACCGCGCGGCTTAGGGATTTTTTCAAAAAAAGTTGTAAAGATCTTGCGGGATAATTCTGTTTCGATGATAAACACCCATCTGTTTCCACCGAAAAACCTTTCAGGGGATCGTTTGCAACAGTTTGGCACCATTTTTGAGTGAATTGCAGAACGTCAGATTTTTGATGAAATTGTGACCGCGCGGCTTAGGGATTTTTTCAAAAAAAGTTGTTCAGACGTCGAGGGCTAATTCTGTTTCGATGATAAAAACCCATCTGTTTCCACCGAAAAACCTTTCAGGGGATCACTTGCAACAGTTTGGCACCATTTTTGAGTGAATTGCAGAACTTGAGATTTTTGATGAAATTGTGACCGCGCGGCTTAGGGATTTTTTCAAAAAAAGTTGTAAAGACCTTGCGGGATAATTCTGTTTCGATGATAAAAACCCATCTGTTTCCACCGAAAAACCTTTCAGGGGATCGTTTGCAACAGTTTGGCACCATTTTTGAGTGAATTGCAGAACGTCAGATTTTTGCTGAAATTGTGACCGCGCGGCTTAGGGATTTTTTCAAAAAAAGTTGTAAAGACCTTGCGGGATAATTCTGTTTCGATGATAAAAAACCATCTGTTTCCACCGAAAAACCTTTCAGGGGATCGTTTGCAACAGTTTGGCACCATTTCTGAGTGAATTGCAGAACGTCAGATTTTTGCTGGAATTGTGACCGCGCGGCTTAGGGATTTTTTCAAAAAAAGTTGTAAAGACCTTGCGGGATAATTCTGTTTCGATTATAAAAACCCATCTGTTTCCACCGAAAAACCTTTCAGGGGATCGTTTGCAACAGTTTGGCACCATTTTTGAGTGAATTGCAGAACGTCAGATTTTTGCTGAAATTGTGACCGCACGGCTTAGGGATTTTTTCAAAAAAAGTTGTTTAGACGTCGAGGGCTAATTCTGTTTCGATGATAAAAACCCATCTGTTTCCACCGAAAAACCTTTCAGGGGATCGTTTGCAACAGTTTGGCACCATTTTTGAGTGAATTGCAGAACTTGAGATTTTTGATGAAATTGTGACCGCGCGGCTTAGGGATTTTTTCAAAAAAAGTTGTAAAGACCTTGCGGGATAATTCTGTTTCGATGATAAAAACCCATCTGTTTCCACCGAAAAACCTTTCAGGGGATCGTTTGCAACAGTTTGGCACCATTTCTGAGTGAATTGCAGAACTTGAGATTTTTGATGAAATTGTGACCGCGCGGCTTAGGGATTTTTTCAAAAAAAGTTGTAAAGACCTTGCGGGATAATTCTGTTTCGATGATAAAAACCCATCTGTTTCCACCGAAAAACCTTTCAGGGGATCGTTTGCAACAGTTTGGCACCATTTCTGAGTGAATTGCAGAACGTGAGATTTTTGCTGGAATTGTGACCGCGCGGCTTAGGGATTTTTTCAAAAAAAGTTGTAAAGACCTTGCGGGATAATTCTGTTTCGATGATAAAAACCCATCTGTTTCCACCGAAAAACCTTTCAGGGGATCGTTTGCAACAGTTTGGCACCATTTTTGAGTGAATTGCAGAACGTCAGATTTTTGCTGAAATTGTGACCGCGCGGCTTAGGGATTTTTTCAAAAAAAGTTGTTCAGACGTTGAGGGCTAATTCTGTTTCGATGATAAAAACCCATCTGTTTCCACCGAAAAACCTTTCAGGGGATCGTTTGCAACAGTTTGGCACCATTTTTGAGTGAATTGCAGAACGTCAGATTTTTGATGAAATTGTGACCGCGCGGCTTAGGGATTTTTTCAAAAAAAGTTGTAAAGACCTTGCGGGATAATTCTGTTTCGATGATAAAAACCCATCTGTTTCCACCGAAAAACCTTTCAGGGGATCGTTTGCAACAGTTTGGCACCATTTCTGAGTGAATTGCAGAACGTCAGATTTTTGCTGAAATTGTGACCGCGCGGCTTAGGGATTTTTTCAAAAAAAGTTGTTCAGACGTCGAGGGCTAATTCTGTTTCGATGATAAAAACCCATCTGTTTCCACCGAAAAACCTTTCAGGGGATCACTTGCAACAGTTTGGCACCATTTTTGAGTGAATTGCAGAACTTGAGATTTTTGATGAAATTGTGACCGCGCGGCTTAGGGATTTTTTCAAAAAAAGTTGTAAAGACCTTGCGGGATAATTCTGTTTCGATGATAAAAACCCATCTGTTTCCACCGAAAAACCTTTCAGGGGATCGTTTGCAACAGTTTGGCACCATTTTTGAGTGAATTGCAGAACGTCAGATTTTTGCTGAAATTGTGACCGCGCGGCTTAGGGATTTTTTCAAAAAAAGTTGTAAAGACCTTGCGGGATAATTCTGTTTCGATGATAAAAAACCATCTGTTTCCACCGAAAAACCTTTCAGGGGATCGTTTGCAACAGTTTGGCACCATTTCTGAGTGAATTGCAGAACGTGAGATTTTTGCTGGAATTGTGACCGCGCGGCTTAGGGATTTTTTCAAAAAAAGTTGTAAAGACCTTGCGGGATAATTCTGTTTCGATTATAAAAACCCATCTGTTTCCACCGAAAAACCTTTCAGGGGATCGTTTGCAACAGTTTGGCACCATTTTTGAGTGAATTGCAGAACGTCAGATTTTTGCTGAAATTGTGACCGCACGGCTTAGGGATTTTTTCAAAAAAAGTTGTTTAGACGTCGAGGGCTAATTCTGTTTCGATGATAAAAACCCATCTGTTTCCACCGAAAAACCTTTCAGGGGATCGTTTGCAACAGTTTGGCACCATTTTTGAGTGAATTGCAGAACTTGAGATTTTTGATGAAATTGTGACCGCGCGGCTTAGGGATTTTTTCAAAAAAAGTTGTAAAGACCTTGCGGGATAATTCTGTTTCGATGATAAAAACCCATCTGTTTCCACCGAAAAACCTTTCAGGGGATCGTTTGCAACAGTTTGGCACCATTTCTGAGTGAATTGCAGAACTTGAGATTTTTGATGAAATTGTGACCGCGCGGCTTAGGGATTTTTTCAAAAAAAGTTGTAAAGACCTTGCGGGATAATTCTGTTTCGATGATAAAAACCCATCTGTTTCCACCGAAAAACCTTTCAGGGGATCGTTTGCAACAGTTTGGCACCATTTCTGAGTGAATTGCAGAACGTGAGATTTTTGCTGGAATTGTGACCGCGCGGCTTAGGGATTTTTTCAAAAAAAGTTGTAAAGACCTTGCGGGATAATTCTGTTTCGATGATAAAAACCCATCTGTTTCCACCGAAAAACCTTTCAGGGGATCGTTTGCAACAGTTTGGCACCATTTTTGAGTGAATTGCAGAACGTCAGATTTTTGCTGAAATTGTGACCGCGCGGCTTAGGGATTTTTTCAAAAAAAGTTGTTCAGACGTTGAGGGCTAATTCTGTTTCGATGATAAAAACCCATCTGTTTCCACCGAAAAACCTTTCAGGGGATCGTTTGCAACAGTTTGGCACCATTTTTGAGTGAATTGCAGAACGTCAGATTTTTGCTGAAATTGTGACCGCGCGGCTTAGGGATTTTTTCAAAAAAAGTTGTAAAGACCTTGCGGGATAATTCTGTTTCGATTATAAAAACCCATCTGTTTCCACCGAAAAACCTTTCAGGGGATCGTTTGCAACAGTTTGGCACCTTTTCTGAGTGAATTGCAGAACGTCAGATTTTTGCTGAAATTGTGACCGCGCGGCTTAGGGATTTTTTCAAAAAAAGTTGTTCAGACGTCGAGGGCTAATTCTGTTTCGATGATAAAAACCCATCTGTTTCCACCGAAAAGCTTTCAGGGGATCGTTTGAAACAGTTTGGCACCATTTTTGAGTGAATTGCAGAACGTCAGATTTTTGCTGAAATTGTGACCGCGCGGCTTAGGGATTTTTTCAAAAAAAGTTGTAAAGATCTTGCGGGATAATTCTGTTTCGATGATAAACACCCATCTGTTTCCACTGAAAAACCTTTCAGGGGATCGTTTGCAACAGTTTGGCACCATTTTTGAGTGAATTGCAGAACGTCAGATTTTTGATGAAATTGTGACCGCGCGGCTTAGGGATTTTTTCAAAAAAAGTTGTAAAGACCTTGCGGGATAATTCTGTTTCAATGATAAAAACCCATCTGTTTCCACCGAAAAACCTTTCAGGGGATCGTTTGCAACAGTTTGGCACCATTTCTGAGTGAATTGCAGAACGTCAGATTTTTGCTGAAATTGTGACCGCGCGGCTTAGGGATTTTTTCAAAAAAAGTTGTTCAGACGTCGAGGGCTAATTCTGTTTCGATGATAAAAACCCATCTGTTTCCACCGAAAAACCTTTCAGGGGATCACTTGCAACAGTTTGGCACCATTTTTGAGTGAATTGCAGAACTTGAGATTTTTGATGAAATTGTGACCGCGCGGCTTAGGGATTTTTTCAAAAAAAGTTGTAAAGACCTTGCGGGATAATTCTGTTTCGATGATAAAAACCCATCTGTTTCCACCGAAAAACCTTTCAGGGGATCGTTTGCAACAGTTTGGCACCATTTTTGAGTGAATTGCAGAACGTCAGATTTTTGCTGAAATTGTGACCGCGCGGCTTAGGGATTTTTTCAAAAAAAGTTGTAAAGACCTTGCGGGATAATTCTGTTTCGATGATAAAAAACCATCTGTTTCCACCGAAAAACCTTTCAGGGGATCGTTTGCAACAGTTTGGCACCATTTCTGAGTGAATTGCAGAACGTGAGATTTTTGCTGGAATTGTGACCGCGCGGCTTAGGGATTTTTGCAAAAAAAGTTGTTCAGACCTTGCGGGATAATTCTGTTTCGATGATAAAAACCCATCTGTTTCCACCGAAAAACCTTTCAGGGGATCGTTTGCAACAGTTTGGCACCATTTTTGAGTGAATTGCAGAACTTGAGATTTTTGATGAAATTGTGACCGCGCGGCTTAGGGATTTTTTCAAAAAAAGTTGTAAAGACCTTGCGGGATAATTCTGTTTCGATGATAAAAACCCATCTGTTTCCACCGAAAAACCTTTCAGGGGATCGTTTGCAACAGTTTGGCACCATTTCTGAGTGAATTGCAGAACTTGAGATTTTTGATGAAATTGTGACCGCGCGGCTTAGGGATTTTTTCAAAAAAAGTTGTAAAGACCTTGCGGGATAATTCTGTTTCGATGATAAAAACCCATCTGTTTCCACCGAAAAACCTTTCAGGGGATCGTTTGCAACAGTTTGGCACCATTTCTGAGTGAATTGCAGAACGTGAGATTTTTGCTGGAATTGTGACCGCGCGGCTTAGGGATTTTTTCAAAAAAAGTTGTTTAGACGTCGAGGGCTAATTCTGTTTCGATGATAAAAACCCATCTGTTTCCACCGAAAAACCTTTCAGGGGATCGTTTGCAACAGTTTGGCACCATTTTTGAGTGAATTGCAGAACTTGAGATTTTTGATGAAATTGTGACCGCGCGGCTTAGGGATTTTTTCAAAAAAAGTTGTAAAGACCTTGCGGGATAATTCTGTTTCGATGATAAAAACCCATCTGTTTCCACCGAAAAACCTTTCAGGGGATCGTTTGCAACAGTTTGGCACCATTTCTGAGTGAATTGCAGAACTTGAGATTTTTGATGAAATTGTGACCGCGCGGCTTAGGGATTTTTTCAAAAAAAGTTGTAAAGACCTTGCGGGATAATTCTGTTTCGATGATAAAAACCCATCTGTTTCCACCGAAAAACCTTTCAGGGGATCGTTTGCAACAGTTTGGCACCATTTCTGAGTGAATTGCAGAACGTGAGATTTTTGCTGGAATTGTGACCGCGCGGCTTAGGGATTTTTGCAAAAAAAGTTGTTCAGACCTTGCGGGATAATTCTGTTTCGATGATAAAAACCCATCTGTTTCCACCGAAAAACCTTTCAGGGGATCGTTTGCAACAGTTTGGCACCATTTTTGAGTGAATTGCAGAACTTGAGATTTTTGATGAAATTGTGACCGCGCGGCTTAGGGATTTTTTCAAAAAAAGTTGTAAAGACCTTGCGGGATAATTCTGTTTCGATGATAAAAACCCATCTGTTTCCACCGAAAAACCTTTCAGGGGATCGTTTGCAACAGTTTGGCACCATTTCTGAGTGAATTGCAGAACTTGAGATTTTTGATGAAATTGTGACCGCGCGGCTTAGGGATTTTTTCAAAAAAAGTTGTAAAGACCTTGCGGGATAATTCTGTTTCGATGATAAAAACCCATCTGTTTCCACCGAAAAACCTTTCAGGGGATCGTTTGCAACAGTTTGGCACCATTTCTGAGTGAATTGCAGAACGTGAGATTTTTGCTGGAATTGTGACCGCGCGGCTTAGGGATTTTTTCAAAAAAAGTTGTAAAGACCTTGCGGGATAATTCTGTTTCGATTATAAAAACCCATCTGTTTCCACCGAAAAACCTTTCAGGGGATCGTTTGCAACAGTTTGGCACCATTTTTGAGTGAATTGCAGAACGTCAGATTTTTGCTGAAATTGTGACCGCACGGCTTAGGGATTTTTTCAAAAAAAGTTGTTTAGACGTCGAGGGCTAATTCTGTTTCGATGATAAAAACCCATCTGTTTCCACCGAAAAACCTTTCAGGGGATCGTTTGCAACAGTTTGGCACCATTTTTGAGTGAATTGCAGAACTTGAGATTTTTGATGAAATTGTGACCGCGCGGCTTAGGGATTTTTTCAAAAAAAGTTGTAAAGACCTTGCGGGATAATTCTGTTTCGATGATAAAAACCCATCTGTTTCCACCGAAAAACCTTTCAGGGGATCGTTTGCAACAGTTTGGCACCATTTCTGAGTGAATTGCAGAACGTGAGATTTTTGCTGGAATTGTGACCGCGCGGCTTAGGGATTTTTTCAAAAAAAGTTGTAAAGACCTTGCGGGATAATTCTGTTTCGATGATAAAAACCCATCTGTTTCCACCGAAAAACCTTTCAGGGGATCGTTTGCAACAGTTTGGCACCATTTTTGAGTGAATTGCAGAACGTCAGATTTTTGCTGAAATTGTGACCGCGCGGCTTAGGGATTTTTTCAAAAAAAGTTGTTCAGACGTTGAGGGCTAATTCTGTTTCGATGATAAAAACCCATCTGTTTCCACCGAAAAACCTTTCAGGGGATCGTTTGCAACAGTTTGGCACCATTTTTGAGTGAATTGCAGAACGTCAGATTTTTGCTGAAATTGTGACCGCGCGGCTTAGGGATTTTTTCAAAAAAAGTTGTAAAGACCTTGCGGGATAATTCTGTTTCGATTATAAAAACCCATCTGTTTCCACCGAAAAACCTTTCAGGGGATCGTTTGCAACAGTTTGGCACCTTTTCTGAGTGAATTGCAGAACGTCAGATTTTTGCTGAAATTGTGACCGCGCGGCTTAGGGATTTTTTCAAAAAAAGTTGTTCAGACGTCGAGGGCTAATTCTGTTTCGATGATAAAAACCCATCTGTTTCCACCGAAAAGCTTTCAGGGGATCGTTTGAAACAGTTTGGCACCATTTTTGAGTGAATTGCAGAACGTCAGATTTTTGCTGAAATTGTGACCGCGCGGCTTAGGGATTTTTTCAAAAAAAGTTGTAAAGATCTTGCGGGATAATTCTGTTTCGATGATAAACACCCATCTGTTTCCACTGAAAAACCTTTCAGGGGATCGTTTGCAACAGTTTGGCACCATTTTTGAGTGAATTGCAGAACGTCAGATTTTTGATGAAATTGTGACCGCGCGGCTTAGGGATTTTTTCAAAAAAAGTTGTAAAGACCTTGCGGGATAATTCTGTTTCGATGATAAAAACCCATCTGTTTCCACCGAAAAACCTTTCAGGGGATCGTTTGCAACAGTTTGGCACCATTTCTGAGTGAATTGCAGAACGTCAGATTTTTGCTGAAATTGTGACCGCGCGGCTTAGGGATTTTTTCAAAAAAAGTTGTTCAGACGTCGAGGGCTAATTCTGTTTCGATGATAAAAACCCATCTGTTTCCACCGAAAAACCTTTCAGGGGATCACTTGCAACAGTTTGGCACCATTTTTGAGTGAATTGCAGAACTTGAGATTTTTGATGAAATTGTGACCGCGCGGCTTAGGGATTTTTTCAAAAAAAGTTGTAAAGACCTTGCGGGATAATTCTGTTTCGATGATAAAAACCCATCTGTTTCCACCGAAAAACCTTTCAGGGGATCGTTTGCAACAGTTTGGCACCATTTTTGAGTGAATTGCAGAACGTCAGATTTTTGCTGAAATTGTGACCGCGCGGCTTAGGGATTTTTTCAAAAAAAGTTGTAAAGACCTTGCGGGATAATTCTGTTTCGATGATAAAAAACCATCTGTTTCCACCGAAAAACCTTTCAGGGGATCGTTTGCAACAGTTTGGCACCATTTCTGAGTGAATTGCAGAACGTGAGATTTTTGCTGGAATTGTGACCGCGCGGCTTAGGGATTTTTGCAAAAAAAGTTGTTCAGACCTTGCGGGATAATTCTGTTTCGATGATAAAAACCCATCTGTTTCCACCGAAAAACCTTTCAGGGGATCGTTTGCAACAGTTTGGCACCATTTTTGAGTGAATTGCAGAACTTGAGATTTTTGATGAAATTGTGACCGCGCGGCTTAGGGATTTTTTCAAAAAAAGTTGTAAAGACCTTGCGGGATAATTCTGTTTCGATGATAAAAACCCATCTGTTTCCACCGAAAAACCTTTCAGGGGATCGTTTGCAACAGTTTGGCACCATTTCTGAGTGAATTGCAGAACTTGAGATTTTTGATGAAATTGTGACCGCGCGGCTTAGGGATTTTATCAAAAAAAGTTGTAAAGACCTTGCGGGATAATTCTGTTTCGATGATAAAAACCCATCTGTTTCCACCGAAAAACCTTTCAGGGGATCGTTTGCAACAGTTTGGCACCATTTCTGAGTGAATTGCAGAACGTGAGATTTTTGCTGGAATTGTGACCGCGCGGCTTAGGGATTTTTTCAAAAAAAGTTGTAAAGACCTTGCGGGATAATTCTGTTTCGATGATAAAAACCCATCTGTTTCCACCGAAAAACCTTTCAGGGGATCGTTTGCAACAGTTTGGCACCATTTTTGAGTGAATTGCAGAACGTCAGATTTTTGCTGAAATTGTGACCGCGCGGCTTAGGGATTTTTTCAAAAAAAGTTGTTCAGACGTTGAGGGCTAATTCTGTTTCGATGATAAAAACCCATCTGTTTCCACCGAAAAACCTTTCAGGGGATCGTTTGCAACAGTTTGGCACCATTTTTGAGTGAATTGCAGAACGTCAGATTTTTGCTGAAATTGTGACCGCGCGGCTTAGGGATTTTTTCAAAAAAAGTTGTTCAGACCTTGCGGGATAATTCTGTTTCGATGATAAAAACCCATCTGTTTCCACCGAAAAACATTTCAGGGGATCGTTTGCAACAGTTTGGCACCATTTTTGAGTGAATTGCAGAACGTCAGATTTTTGCTGAAATTTTGACCGCGCGGCTTAGGGATTTTTTCAAAAAATGTTGTTCAGACTTTGTGGGATAATTCTGTTTCGATGATAAAAACCCATCTGTTTCCACCGAAAAACCTTTCAGGGGATCGTTTGCAACAGTTTGGCACCATTTTTGAGTGAATTGCAGAACGTGAGATTTTTGATGAAATTGTGACTGCGCGGCTTAGGGATTTTTTCAAAAAAAGTTGTAAAGACCTTGCGGGATAATTCTGTTTCGATGATAAAAACCCATCTGTTTCCACCGAAAAACCTTTCAGGGGATCGTTTGCAACAGTTTGGCACCATTTTTGAGTGAATTGCAGAACGTCAGATTTTTGCTGAAATTGTGACCGCGCGGCTTAGGGATTTTTTCAAAAAAAGTTGTAAAGACCTTGCGGGATAATTCTGTTTCGATTATAAAAACCCATCTGTTTCCACCGAAAAACCTTTCAGGGGATCGTTTGCAACAGTTTGGCACCTTTTCTGAGTGAATTGCAGAACGTCAGATTTTTGCTGAAATTGTGACCGCGCGGCTTAGGGATTTTTTCAAAAAAAGTTGTTCAGACGTCGAGGGCTAATTCTGTTTCGATGATAAAAACCCATCTGTTTCCACCGAAAAGCTTTCAGGGGATCGTTTGAAACAGTTTGGCACCATTTTTGAGTGAATTGCAGAACGTCAGATTTTTGCTGAAATTGTGACCGCGCGGCTTAGGGATTTTTTCAAAAAAAGTTGTAAAGATCTTGCGGGATAATTCTGTTTCGATGATAAACACCCATCTGTTTCCACTGAAAAACCTTTCAGGGGATCGTTTGCAACAGTTTGGCACCATTTTTGAGTGAATTGCAGAACGTCAGATTTTTGATGAAATTGTGACCGCGCGGCTTAGGGATTTTTTCAAAAAAAGTTGTAAAGACCTTGCGGGATAATTCTGTTTCGATGATAAAAACCCATCTGTTTCCACCGAAAAACCTTTCAGGGGATCGTTTGCAACAGTTTGGCACCATTTCTGAGTGAATTGCAGAACGTCAGATTTTTGCTGAAATTGTGACCGCGCGGCTTAGGGATTTTTTCAAAAAAAGTTGTTCAGACGTCGAGGGCTAATTCTGTTTCGATGATAAAAACCCATCTGTTTCCACCGAAAAACCTTTCAGGGGATCACTTGCAACAGTTTGGCACCATTTTTGAGTGAATTGCAGAACTTGAGATTTTTGATGAAATTGTGACCGCGCGGCTTAGGGATTTTTTCAAAAAAAGTTGTAAAGACCTTGCGGGATAATTCTGTTTCGATGATAAAAACCCATCTGTTTCCACCGAAAAACCTTTCAGGGGATCGTTTGCAACAGTTTGGCACCATTTTTGAGTGAATTGCAGAACGTCAGATTTTTGCTGAAATTGTGACCGCGCGGCTTAGGGATTTTTTCAAAAAAAGTTGTAAAGACCTTGCGGGATAATTCTGTTTCGATGATAAAAAACCATCTGTTTCCACCGAAAAACCTTTCAGGGGATCGTTTGCAACAGTTTGGCACCATTTCTGAGTGAATTGCAGAACGTGAGATTTTTGCTGGAATTGTGACCGCGCGGCTTAGGGATTTTTGCAAAAAAAGTTGTTCAGACCTTGCGGGATAATTCTGTTTCGATGATAAAAACCCATCTGTTTCCACCGAAAAACCTTTCAGGGGATCGTTTGCAACAGTTTGGCACCATTTTTGAGTGAATTGCAGAACTTGAGATTTTTGATGAAATTGTGACCGCGCGGCTTAGGGATTTTTTCAAAAAAAGTTGTAAAGACCTTGCGGGATAATTCTGTTTCGATGATAAAAACCCATCTGTTTCCACCGAAAAACCTTTCAGGGGATCGTTTGCAACAGTTTGGCACCATTTCTGAGTGAATTGCAGAACTTGAGATTTTTGATGAAATTGTGACCGCGCGGCTTAGGGATTTTTTCAAAAAAAGTTGTAAAGACCTTGCGGGATAATTCTGTTTCGATGATAAAAACCCATCTGTTTCCACCGAAAAACCTTTCAGGGGATCGTTTGCAACAGTTTGGCACCATTTCTGAGTGAATTGCAGAACGTGAGATTTTTGCTGGAATTGTGACCGCGCGGCTTAGGGATTTTTTCAAAAAAAGTTGTAAAGACCTTGCGGGATAATTCTGTTTCGATGATAAAAACCCATCTGTTTCCACCGAAAAACCTTTCAGGGGATCGTTTGCAACAGTTTGGCACCATTTTTGAGTGAATTGCAGAACGTCAGATTTTTGCTGAAATTGTGACCGCGCGGCTTAGGGATTTTTTCAAAAAAAGTTGTTCAGACGTTGAGGGCTAATTCTGTTTCGATGATAAAAACCCATCTGTTTCCACCGAAAAACCTTTCAGGGGATCGTTTGCAACAGTTTGGCACCATTTTTGAGTGAATTGCAGAACGTCAGATTTTTGCTGAAATTGTGACCGCGCGGCTTAGGGATTTTTTCAAAAAAAGTTGTTCAGACCTTGCGGGATAATTCTGTTTCGATGATAAAAACCCATCTGTTTCCACCGAAAAACATTTCAGGGGATCGTTTGCAACAGTTTGGCACCATTTTTGAGTGAATTGCAGAACGTCAGATTTTTGCTGAAATTTTGACCGCGCGGCTTAGGGATTTTTTCAAAAAATGTTGTTCAGACTTTGTGGGATAATTCTGTTTCGATGATAAAAACCCATCTGTTTCCACCGAAAAACCTTTCAGGGGATCGTTTGCAACAGTTTGGCACCATTTTTGAGTGAATTGCAGAACGTGAGATTTTTGATGAAATTGTGACTGCGCGGCTTAGGGATTTTTTCAAAAAAAGTTGTAAAGACCTTGCGGGATAATTCTGTTTCGATGATAAAAACCCATCTGTTTCCACCGAAAAACCTTTCAGGGGATCGTTTGCAACAGTTTGGCACCATTTTTGAGTGAATTGCAGAACGTGAGATTTTTGCTGAAATTGTGACCGCGCGGCTTAGGGATTTTTTCAAAAAATGTTGTTCAGACCTTGCGGGATAATTCTGTTTCGATGATAAAAACCCATCTGTTTCCACCGAAAAACCTTTCAGGGGATCGTTTGCAACAGTTTGGCACCATTTTTGAGTGAATTGCAGAACGTCAGATTTTTGCTGAAATTGTGACCGCGCGGCTTAGGGATTTTTTCAAAAAAGTTGTTCAGACCTTGCGGGATAATTCTGTTTCGATGATAAAAACCCATCTGTTTCCACCGAAAAACATTTCAGGGGATCGTTTGCAACAGTTTGGCACCATTTTTGAGTGAATTGCAGAACGTCAGATTTTTGCTGAAATTTTGACCGCGCGGCTTAGGGATTTTTTCAAAAAATGTTGTTCAGACTTTGTGGGATAATTCTGTTTCGATGATAAAAACCCATCTGTTTCCACCGAAAAACCTTTCAGGGGATCGTTTGCAACAGTTTGGCACCATTTTTGAGTGAATTGCAGAACGTGAGATTTTTGATGAAATTGTGACTGCGCGGCTTAGGGATTTTTTCAAAAAAGGTTGTAAAGACCTTGCGGGATAATTCTGTTTCGATGATAAAAACCCATCTGTTTCCACCGAAAAACCTTTCAGGGGATCGTTTGCAACAGTTTGGCACCATTTTTGAGTGAATTGCAGAACGTGAGATTTTTGCTGGAATTGTGACGGCGCGGCTTAGGGATTTTTTCAAAAAATGTTGTTCAGACCTTGCGGGATAATTCTGTTTCGATGATAAAAACCCATCTGTTTCCACCGAAAAACCTTTCAGGGGATCGTTTGCAACAGTTTGGCACCATTTCTGAGTGAATTGCAGAACGTCAGATTTTTGCTGAAATTGTGACCGCGCGGCTTAGGGATTTTTTCAAAAAAAGTTATTCAGACGTCGAGGGCTAATTCTGTTTCGATGATAAACACCCATCTGTTTCCACCGAAAAACCTTTCAGGGGATCGTTTGCAACAGTTTGGCACCATTTTTGAGTGAATTGCAGAACGTCAGATTTTTGATGAAATTGTGACCGCGCGGCGTAGGGATTTTTTCAAAAAAAGTTGTAAAGACCTTGCGGGATAATTCTGTTTCGATGATAAAAACCCATCTGTTTCCACCGAAAAACCTTTCAGGGGATCGTTTGCAACAGTTTGGCACCATTTTTGAGTGAATTGCAGAACGTCAGATTTTTGCTGAAATTGTGACCGCGCGGCTTAGGGATTTTTTCAAAAAAAGTTGTTCAGACGTCGAGGGCTAATTCTGTTTCGATGATAAAAACCCATCTGTTTCCACCGAAAAACCTTTCAGGGGATCGTTTGCAACAGTTTGGCACCATTTCTGAGTGAATTGCAGAACATCAGATTTTTGCTGAAATTGTGACCGCGCGGCTTAGGGATTTTTTCAAAAAAAGTTGTAAAGACCTTGCGGGATAATTCTGTTTCGATGATAAAAACCCATCTGTTTCCACCGAAAAACCTTTCAGGGGATCGTTTGCAACAGTTTGGCACCATTTCTGAGTGAATTGCAGAACGTCAGATTTTTGCTGAAATTGTGACCGCGCGGCTTAGCGATTTTTTCAAAATATGTTGTTCAGACCTTGCGGGATAATTCTGTTTCGATGATAAAAACCCATCTGTTTCCACCGAAAAACCTTTCAGGGATCGTTTGCCACAGTTTGGCACCATTTCTGAGTGAATTGCAGAACGTCAGATTTTTGCTGAAATTGTGACCGCGCGGTTTAGGGATTTTTTCAAAAAAAGTTGTTCAGACGTCGAGGGCTAATTCTGTTTCGATGATAAAAACCCATCTGTTTCCACCGAAAAACCTTTCAGGGGATCACTAGCAACAGTTTGGCACCATTTTTGAGTGAATTGCAGAACTTGAGATTTTTGATGAAATTGTGACCGCGCGGCTTAGGGATTTTTTCAAAAAAAGTTGTAAAGACCTTGCGGGATAATTCTGTTTCGATGATAAAAACCCATCTGTTTCCACCGAAAAACCTTTCAGGGGATCGTTTGCAACAGTTTGGCACCATTTTTGAGTGAATTGCAGAACGTCAGATTTTTGCTGAAATTGTGACCGCGCGGCTTAGGGATTTTTTCAAAAAAAGTTGTTCAGACGTCGAGGGCTAATTCTGTTTCGATGATAAAAACCCATCTGTTTCCACCGAAAAACCTTTCAGGGGATCGTTTGCAACAGTTTGGCACCATTTTTGAGTGAATTGCAGAACTTGAGATTTTTGATGAAATTGTGACCGCGCGGCTTAGGGATTTTTTCAAAAAAAGTTGTAAAGACCTTGCGGGATAATTCTGTTTCGATGATAAAAACCCATCTGTTTCCACCGAAAAACCTTTCAGGGGATCGTTTGCAACAGTTTGGCACCATTTCTGAGTGAATTGCAGAACGTCAGATTTTTGCTGAAATTGTGACCGCGCGGCTTAGGGATTTTTTCAAAAAATGTTTTTCAGACCTTGCGGGATAATTGTGTTTCGATGATAAAAACCCATCTGTTTCCACCGAAAAACCTTTCAGGGGATCGTTTGCCACAGTTTGGCACCATTTCTGAGTGAATTGCAGAACGTCAGATTTTTGCTGAAATTGTGACCGCGCGGCTTAGGGATTTTTTCAAAAAAAGTTGTTCAGACCTTGCGGGATAATTCTGTTTCGATGATAAAAACCCATCTGTTTCCACCGAAAAACCTTTCAGGGGATCGTTTGCAACAGTTTGGCACCATTTCTGAGTGAATTGCAGAACGTGAGATTTTTGCTGGAATTGTGACCGCGCGGCTTAGGGATTTTTTCAAAAAAAGTTGTAAAGACCTTGCGGGATAATTCTGTTTCGATGATAAAAACCCATCTGTTTCCACCGAAAAACCTTTCAGGGGATCGTTTGCAACAGTTTGGCACCATTTCTGAGTGAATTGCAGAACGTCAGATTTTTGCTGAAATTGTGACCGCGCGGCTTAGGGATTTTTTCAAAAAAAGTTGTTCAGACGTTGAGGGCTAATTCTGTTTCGATGATAAAAACCCATCTGTTTCCACCGAAAAACCTTTCAGGGGATCGTTTGCAACAGTTTGGCACCATTTTTGAGTGAATTGCAGAACGTCAGATTTTTGCTGAAATTGTGACCGCGCGGCTTAGGGATTTTTTCAAAAAATGTTGTTTAGACGTCGAGGGCTAATTCTGTTTCGATGATAAAAACCCATCTGTTTCCACTGAAAAACCTTTCAGGGGATCGTTTGCAACAGTTTGGCACCATTTTTGAGTGAATTGCAGAACGTGAGATTTTTGCTGGAATTGTGACCGCGCGGCTTAGGGATTTTTTCAAAAAAAGTTGTAAAGACCTTGCGGATAATTCTGTTTCGATGATAAAAACCCATCTGTTTCCACCGAAAAACCTTTCAGGGGATCGTTTGCAACAGTTTGGCACCATTTTTGAGTGAATTGCAGAACGTGAGATTTTTGATGAAATTGTGACCGCGCGGCTTAGGGATTTTTTCAAAAAAGTTGTAAAGACCTTGCGGGATAATTCTGTTTCGATGATAAAAACCCATCTGTTTCAACCGATAAACCTTTCAGGGGATCGTTTGCAACAGTTTGGCACCATTTCTGAGTGAATTGCAGAACGTGAGATTTTTGCTGGAATTGTGACCGCGCGGCTTAGGGATTTTTCAAAAAATGTTGTTCAGACCTTGCGGGATAATTCTGTTTCGATGATAAAAACCCATCTGTTTCCACCGAAAAACCTTTCAGGGGATCGTTTGCAACAGTTTGGCACCATTTCTGAGTGAATTGCAGAACGTCAGATTTTTGCTGAAATTGTGACCGCGCGGCTTAGGGATTTTTTCAAAAAAAGTTATTCAGACGTCGAGGGCTAATTCTGTTTCGATGATAAACACCCATCTGTTTCCACCGAAAAACCTTTCAGGGGATCGTTTGCAACAGTTTGGCACCATTTTTGAGTGAATTGCAGAACGTCAGATTTTTGATGAAATTGTGACCGCGCGGCGTAGGGATTTTTTCAAAAAAAGTTGTAAAGACCTTGCGGGATAATTCTGTTTCGATGATAAAAACCCATCTGTTTCCACCGAAAAACCTTTCAGGGGATCGTTTGCAACAGTTTGGCACCATTTTTGAGTGAATTGCAGAACGTCAGGTTTTTGCTGAAATTGTGACCGCGCGGCTTAGGGATTTTTTCAAAAAAAGTTGTTCAGACGTCGAGGGCTAATTCTGTTTCGATGATAAAAACCCATCTGTTTCCACCGAAAAACCTTTCAGGCGATCGTTTGCAACAGTTTGGCACCATTTTTGAGTGAATTGCAGAACGTGAGATTTTTGATGAAATTGTGACCGCGCGGCTTAGGATTTTTTCAAAAAAAGTTGTAAAGACCTTGCGGGATAATTCTGTTTCGATGATAAAAACCCATCTGTTTCCACCGAAAAACCTTTCAGGCGATCGTTTGCAACAGTTTGGCACCATTTTTGAGTGAATTGCAGAACGTGAGATTTTGATGAAATTGTGACCGCGCGGCTTAGGGATTTTTTCAAAAAAAGTTGTAAAGACCTTGCGGGATAATTCTGTTTCGATGATAAAAACCCATCTGTTTCCACCGAAAAACCTTTCAGGGGATCGTTTGCAACAGTTTGGCACCATTTTTGAGTGAATTGCAGAACGTGAGATTTTTGCTGAAATTGTGACCGCGCGGCTTAGGGATTTTTTCAAAAAAGTTGTTCAGACGTCGAGGGCTAATTCTGTTTCGATGATAAAAACCCATCTGTTTCCACCGAAAAACCTTTCAGGGGATCACTTGCAACAGTTTGGCACCATTTTTGAGTGAATTGCAGAACTTGAGATTTTTGATGAAATTGTGACCGCGCGGCTTAGGGATTTTTTCAAAAAAAGTTGTAAAGACCTTGCGGGATAATTCTGTTTCGATGATAAAAACCCATCTGTTTCCACCGAAAAACCTTTCAGGGGATCGTTTGCAACAGTTTGGCACCATTTCTGAGTGAATTGCAGAACGTCAGATTTTTGCTGAAATTGTGACCGCGCGGCTTAGGGATTTTTTCAAAAATGTTGCTCAGACCTTGCGGGATAATTCTGTTTCGATGATAAAAACCCATCTGTTTCCACCGAAAAACCTTTCAGGGGATCGTTTGCCACAGTTTGGCACCATTTCTGAGTGAATTGCAGAACGTCAGATTTTTGCTGAAATTGTGACCGCGCGGTTTAGGGATTTTTTCAAAAAAAGTTGTAAAGAGCTTGCGGGATAATTCTGTTTCGATGATAAAAAACCATCTGTTTCCACCGAAAAACCTTTCAGGGGATCGTTTGCAACAGTTTGGCACCATTTCTGAGTGAATTGCAGAACGTGAGATTTTTGCTGGAATTGTGACCGCGCGGCTTAGGGATTTTTTCAAAAAAAGTTGTAAAGACCTTGCGGGATAATTCTGTTTCAATGACAAAAACCCATCTCTTTCCACCGAAAAACCTTTCAGGGGATCGTTTGCAACAGTTTGGCACCATTTTTGAGTGAATTGCAGAACGTCAGATTTTTGCTGAAATTGTGACCGCGCGGCTTAGGGATTTTTTCAAAAAAAGTTGTTCAGACTTCGAGGGCTAATTCTGTTTCGATGATAAAAACCCATCTGTTTCCACTGAAAAACCTTTCAGGCGATCGTTTGCAACAGTTTGGCACCATTTTTGAGTGAATTGCAGAACGTGAGATTTTTGATGAAATTGTGACCGCGCGGCTTAGGGATTTTTTCAAAAAAAGTTGTAAAGACCTTGCGGGATAATTCTGTTTCGATGATAAAAACCCATCTGTTTCCACCGAAAAACCTTTCAGGGGATCGTTTGCAACAGTTTGGCACCATTTTTGAGTGAATTGCAGAACGTGAGATTTTTGCTGAAATTGTGACCGCGCGGCTTAGGGATTTTTTCAAAAAATGTTGTTTAGACTTTGCGGGATAATTCTGTTTCAATGACAAAAACCCATCTCTTTCCACCGAAAAACCTTTCAGGGGATCTTTTGCAACAGTTTGGCACCATTTTTGAGTGAATTGCAGAATGTTAGATTTTTGCTGAAATTGTGACCGCGCGGCTTAGGGATTTTTTCAAAAAAAGCTGTAAAGACCTTGCGGGATAATTCTGTTTCGGTGATAAAAACCCATCTGTTTCCACCGAAAAACCTTTCAGGGGATCGTTTGCAACAGTTTGGCACCATTTTTGAGTGAATTGCAGAACGTGAGATTTTTGCTGGAATTGTGACCGCGCGGCTTAGGGATTTTTCAAAAAAAGTTGTTCAGACGTTGAGGGCTAATTCTGTTTCGATGATAAAAACCCATCTGTTTCCACCGAAAAACCTTTCAGGGGATCGTTTGCAACAGTTTGGCACCATTTTTGAGTGAATTGCAGAACGTGAGATTTTTGCTGAAATTTTGACCGCGCGGCTTAGGGATTTTTTCAAAAAATGTTGTTCAGACTTTGCGGGATAATTCTGTTTCGATGATAAAAACCCATCTGTTTCCACCGAAAAACCTTTCAGGGGATCGTTTGCAACAGTTTGGCACCATTTTTGAGTGAATTGCAGAACGTGAGATTTTTGATGAAATTGTGACCGCGCGGCTTAGGGATTTTTTCAAAAATGTTGTTCAGACCTTGCGGGATAATTCTGTTTCGATGATAAAAACCCATCTGTTTCCACCGAAAAACCTTTCAGGGGATCGTTTGCAACAGTTTGGCACCATTTCTGAGTGAATTGCAGAACGTCAGATTTTTGCTGAAATTGTGACCGCGCGGCTTAGGGATTTTTTCAAAAAAAGTTATTCAGACGTCGAGGGCTAATTCTGTTTCGATGATAAACACCCATCTGTTTCCACCGAAAAACCTTTCAGGGGATCGTTTGCAACAGTTTGGCACCATTTTTGAGTGAATTGCAGAACGTCAGATTTTTGCTGAAATTGTGACCGCGCGGCTTAGGGATTTTTTCAAAAAAAGTTGTTCAGACGTCGAGGGCTAATTCTGTTTCGATGATAAAAACCCATCTGTTTCCACCGAAAAACCTTTCAGGGGATCACTTGCAACAGTTTGGCACCATTTTTGAGTGAATTGCAGAACTTGAGATTTTTGATGAAATTGTGACCGCGCGGCTTAGGGATTTTTTCAAAAAAAGTTGTAAAGACCTTGCGGGATAATTCTGTTTCGATGATAAAAACCCATCTGTTTCCACCGAAAAACCTTTCAGGGGATCGTTTGCAACAGTTTGGCACCATTTCTGAGTGAATTGCAGAACGTCAGATTTTTGCTGAAATTGTGACCGCGCGGCTTAGGGATTTTTTCAAAAAATGTTGCTCAGACCTTGCGGGATAATTCTGTTTCGATGATAAAAACCCATCTGTTTCCACCGAAAAACCTTTCAGGGGATCGTTTGCCACAGTTTGGCACCATTTCTGAGTGAATTGCAGAACGTCAGATTTTTGCTGAAATTGTGACCGCGCGGTTTAGGGATTTTTTCAAAAAAAGTTGTAAAGACCTTGCGGGATAATTCTGTTTCGATGATAAAAAACCATCTGTTTCCACCGAAAAACCTTTCAGGGGATCGTTTGCAACAGTTTGGCACCATTTCTGAGTGAATTGCAGAACGTGAGATTTTTGCTGGAATTGTGACCGCGCGGCTTAGGGATTTTTTCAAAAAAAGTTGTAAAGACCTTGCGGGATAATTCTGTTTCAATGACAAAAACCCATCTCTTTCCACCGAAAAACCTTTCAGGGGATCGTTTGCAACAGTTTGGCACCATTTTTGAGTGAATTGCAGAACGTCAGATTTTTGATGAAATTGTGACCGCGCGGCTTAGGGATTTTTTCAAAAAAAGTTGTTCAGACTTCGAGGGCTAATTCTGTTTCGATGATAAAAACCCATCTGTTTCCACTGAAAAACCTTTCAGGCGATCGTTTGCAACAGTTTGGCACCATTTTTGAGTGAATTGCAGAACGTGAGATTTTTGATGAAATTGTGACCGCGCGGCTTAGGGATTTTTTCAAAAAAAGTTGTAAAGACCTTGCGGGATAATTCTGTTTCGATGATAAAAACCCATCTGTTTCCACCGAAAAACCTTTCAGGGGATCGTTTGCAACAGTTTGGCACCATTTTTGAGTGAATTGCAGAACGTGAGATTTTTGCTGAAATTGTGACCGCGCGGCTTAGGGATTTTTTCAAAAAAAGTTGTAAAGACCTTGCGGGATAATTCTGTTTCAATGACAAAAACCCATCTCTTTCCACCGAAAAACCTTTCAGGGGATCGTTTGCAACAGTTTGGCACCATTTCTGAGTGAATTGCAGAACGTCAGATTTTTGCTGAAATTGTGACCGCGCGGCTTAGGGATTTTTTCAAAAAAAGTTGTAAAGACCTTGCGGGATAATTCTGTTTCGGTGATAAAAACCCATCTGTTTCCACCGAAAAACCTTTCAGGGGATCGTTTGCAACAGTTTGGCACCATTTCTGAGTGAATTGCAGAACGTCAGATTTTTGCTGAAATTGTGACCGCGCGGCTTAGGGATTTTTTCAAAAAAAGTTGTTCTGACCTTGCGGGATAATTCTGTTTCAATGACAAAAACCCATCTGTTTCCACCGAAAAACCTTTCAGGGGATCGTTTGCAACAGTTTGGCACCATTTCTGAGTGAATTGCAGAACGTCAGATTTTTGCTGAAATTGTGACCGCGCGGCTTAGGGATTTTTTCAAAAAATGTTGTTTAGACTTTGCGGGATAATTCTGTTTCAATGACAAAAACCCATCTCTTTCCACCGAAAAACCTTTCAGGGGATCGTTTGCAACAGTTTGGCACCATTTTTGAGTGAATTGCAGAACGTGAGATTTTTGCTGAAATTGTGACCGCGCGGCTTAGGGATTTTTTCAAAAAAAGTTGTAAAGACCTTGCGGGATAATTCTGTTTCGATGATAAAAACCCATCTGTTTCCACCGAAAAACCTTTCAGGGGATCGTTTGCAACAGTTTGGCACCATTTCTGAGTGAATTGCAGAACGTCAGATTTTTGCTGAAATTGTGACCGCGCGGCTTAGGGATTTTTTCAAAAAAAGTTGTTCAGACCTTGCGGGATAATTCTGTTTCGATGATAAAAACCCATCTGTTTCCACCGAAAAACCTTTCAGGGGATCGTTTGCAACAGTTTGGCACCATTTTTGAGTGAATTGCAGAACGTGAGATTTTTGCTGGAATTGTGACCGCGCGGCTTAGGGATTTTTTCAAAAAAAGTTGTAAAGACCTTGCGGGATAATTCTGTTTCGGTGATAAAAACCCATCTGTTTCCACCGAAAAACATTTCAGGGGATCGTTTGCAACAGTTTGGCACCATTTCTGAGTGAATTGCAGAACGTCAGATTTTTGCTGAAATTGTGACCGCGCGGCTTAGCGATTTTTTCAAAAAAAGTTGTTCAGACCTTGCGGGATAATTCTGTTTCAATGACAAAAACCCATCTGTTTCCACCGAAAAACCTTTCAGGGGATCGTTTGCAACAGTTTGGCACCATTTCTGAGTGAATTGCAGAACGTCAGATTTTTGCTGAAATTGTGACCGCGCGGCTTAGGGATTTTTTCAAAAAATGTTGTTTAGACCTTGCGGGATAATTCTGTTTCAATGACAAAAACCCATCTCTTTCCACCGAAAAACCTTTCAGGGGATCGTTTGCAACAGTTTGGCACCATTTCTGAGTGAATTGCAGAACGTCAGATTTTTGCTGAAATTGTGACCGCGCGGCTTAGGGATTTTTTCAAAATATGTTGTTCAGACCTTGCGGGATAATTCTGTTTCGATGATAAAAACCCATCTGTTTCCACCGAAAAACCTTTCAGGGGATCGTTTGCAACAGTTTGGCACCATTTCTGAGTGAATTGCAGAACGTCAGATTTTTGCTGAAATTGTGACCGCGCGGCTTAGGGATTTTTTCAAAATATGTTGTTCAGAACTTGCGGGATAATTCTGTTTCGATGATAAAAACCCATCTGTTTCCACCGAAAAACCTTTCAGGGGATCGTTTGCAACAGTTTGGCACCATTTCTGAGTGAATTGCAGAACGTCAGATTTTTGCTGAAATTGTGACCGCGCGGCTTAGCGATTTTTTCAAAAAAGTTGTTCAGACCTTGCGGGATAATTCTGTTTCAATGACAAAAACCCATCTGTTTCCACCGAAAAACCTTTCAGGGGATCGTTTGCCACAGTTTGGCACCATTTCTGAGTGAATTGCAGAACGTCAGATTTTTGCTGAAATTGTGACCGCGCGGCTTAGGGATTTTTTCAAAAAATGTTGTTTAGACTTTGCGGGATAATTCTGTTTCAATGACAAAAACCCATCTCTTTCCACCGAAAAACCTTTCAGGGGATCGTTTGCAACAGTTTGGCACCATTTCTGAGTGAATTGCAGAACGTCAGATTTTTGCTGAAATTGTGACCGCGCGGCTTAGGGATTTTTCAAAAAATGTTGTTCAGACCTTGCGGGATAATTCTGTTTCGATGATAAAAACCCATCTGTTTCCACCGAAAAACCTTTCAGGGGATCGTTTGCAACAGTTTGGCACCATTTTTGAGTGAATTGCAGAACGTCAGATTTTTGCTGAAATTGTGACCGCGCGGCTTAGGGATTTTTTCAAAATATGTTGTTCAGACCTTGCGGGATAATTCTGTTTCGATGATAAAAACCCATCTGTTTCCACCGAAAAACCTTTCAGGGGATCGTTTGCAACAGTTTGGCACCATTTCTGAGTGAATTGCAGAACGTCAGATTTTTGCTGAAATTGTGACCGCGCGGCTTAGGGATTTTTTCAAAATATGTTGTTCAGACCTTGCGGGATAATTCTGTTTCGATGATAAAAACCCATCTGTTTCCACCGAAAAACCTTTCAGGGGATCGTTTGCAACAGTTTGGCACCATTTCTGAGTGAATTGCAGAACGTCAGATTTTTGCTGAAATTGTGAACGCGCGGCTTAGGGATTTTTTCAAAATATGTTGTTCAGAACTTGCGGGATAATTCTGTTTCGATGATAAAAACCCATCTGTTTCCACCGAAAAACCTTTCAGGGGATCGTTTGCAACAGTTTGGCACCATTTCTGAGTGAATTGCAGAACGTCAGATTTTTGCTGAAATTGTGACCGCGCGGCTTAGGGATTTTTTCAAAAAATGTTGTTCAGACCTTGCGGGATAATTCTGTTTCGATGATAAAAACCCATCTGTTTCCACCGAAAAACCTTTCAGGGGATCGTTTGCAACAGTTTGGCACCATTTTTGAGTGAATTGCAGAACGTGAGATTTTTGCTGAAATTGTGACCGCGCGGCTTAGGGATTTTTTCAAAAAATGTTGTTTAGACTTTGCGGGATAATTCTGTTTCAATGACAAAAACCCATCTCTTTCCACCGAAAAACCTTTCAGGGGATCGTTTGCAACAGTTTAGCACCATTTTTGAGTGAATTGCAGAACGTCAGATTTTTGCTGAAATTGTTACCGCGCGGCTTAGGGATTTTTTCAAAAAAAGTTGTAAAGACCTTGCGGGATAATTCTGTTTCGGTGATAAAAACCCATCTGTTTCCACCGAAAAACCTTTCAGGGGATCGTTTGCAACAGTTTGGCACCATTTCTGAGTGAATTGCAGAACGTCAGATTTTTGCTGAAATTGTGACCGCGCGGCTTAGGGATTTTTTCAAAAAAAGTTGTTCAGACCTTGCGGGATAATTCTGTTTCAATGATAAAAACCCATCTGTTTCCACCGAAAAACCTTTCAGGGGATCGTTTGCAACAGTTTGGCACCATTTCTGAGTGAATTGCAGAACGTCAGATTTTTGCTGAAATTGTGACCGCGCGGCTTAGGGATTTTTTCAAAATATGTTGTTCAGACCTTGCGGGATAATTCTGTTTCGATGATAAAAACCCATCTGTTTCCACCGAAAAACCTTTCAGGGGATCGTTTGCAACAGTTTGGCACCATTTTTGAGTGAATTGCAGAACGTGAGATTTTTGCTGGAATTGTGACCGCGCGGCTTAGGGATTTTTTCAAAAAAAGTTGTAAAGACCTTGCGGGATAATTCTGTTTCGGTGATAAAAACCCATCTGTTTCCACCGAAAAACATTTCAGGGGATCGTTTGCAACAGTTTGGCACCATTTCTGAGTGAATTGCAGAACGTCAGATTTTTGCTGAAATTGTGACCGCGCGGCTTAGCGATTTTTTCAAAAAAAGTTGTTCAGACCTTGCGGGATAATTCTGTTTCAATGACAAAAACCCATCTGTTTCCACCGAAAAACCTTTCAGGGGATCGTTTGCAACAGTTTGGCACCATTTCTGAGTGAATTGCAGAACGTCAGATTTTTGCTGAAATTGTGACCGCGCGGCTTAGGGATTTTTTCAAAAAATGTTGTTTAGACCTTGCGGGATAATTCTGTTTCAATGACAAAAACCCATCTCTTTCCACCGAAAAACCTTTCAGGGGATCGTTTGCAACAGTTTGGCACCATTTCTGAGTGAATTGCAGAACGTCAGATTTTTGCTGAAATTGTGACCGCGCGGCTTAGGGATTTTTTCAAAATATGTTGTTCAGACCTTGCGGGATAATTCTGTTTCGATGATAAAAACCCATCTGTTTCCACCGAAAAACCTTTCAGGGGATCGTTTGCAACAGTTTGGCACCATTTCTGAGTGAATTGCAGAACGTCAGATTTTTGCTGAAATTGTGACCGCGCGGCTTAGGGATTTTTTCAAAATATGTTGTTCAGAACTTGCGGGATAATTCTGTTTCGATGATAAAAACCCATCTGTTTCCACCGAAAAACCTTTCAGGGGATCGTTTGCAACAGTTTGGCACCATTTCTGAGTGAATTGCAGAACGTCAGATTTTTGCTGAAATTGTGACCGCGCGGCTTAGCGATTTTTTCAAAAAAAGTTGTTCAGACCTTGCGGGATAATTCTGTTTCAATGACAAAAACCCATCTGTTTCCACCGAAAAACCTTTCAGGGGATCGTTTGCCACAGTTTGGCACCATTTCTGAGTGAATTGCAGAACGTCAGATTTTTGCTGAAATTGTGACCGCGCGGCTTAGGGATTTTTTCAAAAAATGTTGTTTAGACTTTGCGGGATAATTCTGTTTCAATGACAAAAACCCATCTCTTTCCACCGAAAAACCTTTCAGGGGATCGTTTGCAACAGTTTGGCACCATTTCTGAGTGAATTGCAGAACGTCAGATTTTTGCTGAAATTGTGACCGCGCGGCTTAGGGATTTTTTCAAAAAATGTTGTTCAGACCTTGCGGGATAATTCTGTTTCGATGATAAAAACCCATCTGTTTCCACCGAAAAACCTTTCAGGGGATCGTTTGCAACAGTTTGGCACCATTTTTGAGTGAATTGCAGAACGTCAGATTTTTGCTGAAATTGTGACCGCGCGGCTTAGGGATTTTTTCAAAATATGTTGTTCAGACCTTGCGGGATAATTCTGTTTCGATGATAAAAACCCATCTGTTTCCACCGAAAAACCTTTCAGGGGATCGTTTGCAACAGTTTGGCACCATTTCTGAGTGAATTGCAGAACGTCAGATTTTTGCTGAAATTGTGACCGCGCGGCTTAGGGATTTTTTCAAAATATGTTGTTCAGACCTTGCGGGATAATTCTGTTTCGATGATAAAAACCCATCTGTTTCCACCGAAAAACCTTTCAGGGGATCGTTTGCAACAGTTTGGCACCATTTCTGAGTGAATTGCAGAACGTCAGATTTTTGCTGAAATTGTGAACGCGCGGCTTAGGGATTTTTTCAAAATATGTTGTTCAGAACTTGCGGGATAATTCTGTTTCGATGATAAAAACCCATCTGTTTCCACCGAAAAACCTTTCAGGGGATCGTTTGCAACAGTTTGGCACCATTTCTGAGTGAATTGCAGAACGTCAGATTTTTGCTGAAATTGTGACCGCGCGGCTTAGGGATTTTTTCAAAAAATGTTGTTCAGACCTTGCGGGATAATTCTGTTTCGATGATAAAAACCCATCTGTTTCCACCGAAAAACCTTTCAGGGGATCGTTTGCAACAGTTTGGCACCATTTTTGAGTGAATTGCAGAACGTGAGATTTTTGCTGAAATTGTGACCGCGCGGCTTAGGGATTTTTTCAAAAAATGTTGTTTAGACTTTGCGGGATAATTCTGTTTCAATGACAAAAACCCATCTCTTTCCACCGAAAAACCTTTCAGGGGATCGTTTGCAACAGTTTAGCACCATTTTTGAGTGAATTGCAGAACGTCAGATTTTTGCTGAAATTGTTACCGCGCGGCTTAGGGATTTTTTCAAAAAAAGTTGTAAAGACCTTGCGGGATAATTCTGTTTCGGTGATAAAAACCCATCTGTTTCCACCGAAAAACCTTTCAGGGGATCGTTTGCAACAGTTTGGCACCATTTCTGAGTGAATTGCAGAACGTCAGATTTTTGCTGAAATTGTGACCGCGCGGCTTAGGGATTTTTTCAAAAAAAGTTGTTCAGACCTTGCGGGATAATTCTGTTTCAATGATAAAAACCCATCTGTTTCCACCGAAAAACCTTTCAGGGGATCGTTTGCAACAGTTTGGCACCATTTCTGAGTGAATTGCAGAACGTCAGATTTTTGCTGAAATTGTGACCGCGCGGCTTAGGGATTTTTTCAAAAAATGTTGTTTAGACTTTGCGGGATAATTCTGTTTCAATGACAAAAACCCATCTCTTTCCACCGAAAAACCTTTCAGGGGATCGTTTGCAACAGTTTGGCACCATTTCTGAGTGAATTGCAGAACGTCAGATTTTTCATGAAATTGTGACCGCGCGGCTTAGGGATCTTTTCAAAATATGTTGTTCAGAACTTGCGGGATAATTCTGTTTCGATGATAAAAACCCATCTGTTTCCACCGAAAAACCTTTCAGGGGATCGTTTGCAACAGTTTGGCACCATTTCTGAGTGAATTGCAGAGCGTCAGATTTTTGCTGAAATTGTGACCGCGCGGCTTAGGGATTTTTTCAAAAAATGTTGTTCAGACCTTGCGGGATAATTCTGTTTCGATGATAAAAACCCATCTGTTTCCACCGAAAAACCTTTCAGGGGATCGTTTGCAACAGTTTGGCACCATTTTTGAGTGAATTGCAGAACGTGAGATTTTTGCTGAAATTGTGACCGCGCGGCTTAGGGATTTTTTCAAAAAATGTTGTTTAGACTTTGCGGGATAATTCTGTTTCAATGACAAAAACCCATCTCTTTCCACCGAAAAACCTTTCAGGGGATCGTTTGCAACAGTTTGGCACCATTTTTGAGTGAATTGCAGAACGTCAGATTTTTGCTGAAATTGTGACCGCGCGGCTTAGGGATTTTTTCAAAAAAAGTTGTTCAGACTTCGAGGGCTAATTTTGTTTCGATGATAAAAACCCATCTGTTTCCACTGAAAAACCTTTCTGGCGATCGTTTGCAAGAGTTTGGCACCATTTTTGAGTGAATTGCAGAACGTGAGATTTTTGATGAAATTGTGACCGCGCGGCTTAGGGATTTTTTCAAAAAAAGTTGTAAAGACCTTGCGGGATAATTCTGTTTCAATGACAAAAACCCATCTCTTTCCACCGAAAAACCTTTCAGGGGATCTTTTGCAACAGTTTGGCACCATTTTTGAGTGAATTGCAGAACGTTAGATTTTTGCTGAAATTGTGACCGCGCGGCTTAGGGATTTTTTCAAAAAAAGTTGTAAAGACCTTGCGGGATAATTCTGTTTCGATGATAAAAACCCATCTGTTTCCACCGAAAAACCTTTCAGGGGATCGTTTGCAACAGTTTGGCACCATTTTTGAGTGAATTGCAGAACGTGAGATTTTTGCTGGAATTGTGACCGCGCGGCTTAGGGATTTTTTCAAAAAAAGTTGTAAAGACCTTGCGGGATAATTCTGTTTCGGTGATAAAAACCCATCTGTTTCCACCGAAAAACCTTTCAGGGGATCGTTTGCAACAGTTTGGCACCATTTTTGAGTGAATTGCAGAACGTGAGATTTTTGCTGGAATTGTGACCGCGCGGCTTAGGGATTTTTTCAAAAAATGTTGTTTAGACTTTGCGGGATAATTCTGTTTCAATGACAAAAACCCATCTCTTTCCACCGAAAAACCTTTCAGGGGATCGTTTGCAACAGTTTGGCACCATTTTTGAGTGAATTGCAGAACGTCAGATTTTTGCTGAAATTGTGACCGCGCGGCTTAGGGATTTTTTCAAAAAAAGTTGTTCAGACTTCGAGGGCTAATTCTGTTTCGATGATAAAAACCCATCTGTTTCCACTGAAAAACCTGTCAGGCGATCGTTTGCAACAGTTTGGCACCATTTTTGAGTGAATTGCAGAACGTGAGATTTTTGATGAAATTGTGACCGCGCGGCTTAGGGATTTTTTCAAAAAAAGTTGTAAAGACCTTGCGGGATAATTCTGTTTCGATGATAAAAACCCATCTGTTTCCACCGAAAAACCTTTCAGGGGATCGTTTGCAACAGTTTGGCACCATTTTTGAGTGAATTGCAGAACGTGAGATTTTTGCTGAAATTGTGACCGCGCGGCTTAGGGATTTTTTCAAAAAAAGTTGTAAAGACCTTGCGGGATAATTCTGTTTCGATGGTAAAAACCCATCTGTTTCCACCGAAAAACCTTTCAGGGGATCGTTTGCAACAGTTTGGCACCATTTTTGAGTGAATTCCAGAACGTGAGATTTTTGCTGGAATTGTGACCGCGCGGCTTAGGGATTTTTTCAAAAAAAGTTGTAAAGACCTTGCGGGATAATTCTGTTTCGGTGATAAAAACCCATCTGTTTCCACCGAAAAACCTTTCAGGGGATCGTTTGCAACAGTTTGGCACCATTTCTGAGTGAATTGCAGAACGTCAGATTTTTGCTGAAATTGTGACCGCGCGGCTTAGGGATTTTTTCAAAAAAAGTTGTTCAGACCTTGCGGGATAATTCTGTTTCAATGATAAAAACCCATCTGTTTCCACCGAAAAACCTTTCAGGGGATCGTTTGCAACAGTTTGGCACCATTTCTGAGTGAATTGCAGAACGTCAGATTTTTGCTGAAATTGTGACCGCGCGGCTTAGGGATTTTTTCAAAAAATGTTGTTTAGACTTTGCGGGATAATTCTGTTTCAATGACAAAAACCCATCTCTTTCCACCGAAAAACCTTTCAGGGGATCGTTTGCAACAGTTTGGCACCATTTCTGAGTGAATTGCAGAACGTCAGATTTTTCATGAAATTGTGACCGCGCGGCTTAGGGATCTTTTCAAAATATGTTGTTCAGAACTTGCGGGATAATTCTGTTTCGATGATAAAAACCCATCTGTTTCCACCGAAAAACCTTTCAGGGGATCGTTTGCAACAGTTTGGCACCATTTCTGAGTGAATTGCAGAGCCTTAGATTTTTGCTGAAATTGTGACCGCGCGGCTTAGGGATTTTTTCAAAAAATGTTGTTCAGACCTTGCGGGATAATTCTGTTTCGATGATAAAAACCCATCTGTTTCCACCGAAAAACCTTTCAGGGGATCGTTTGCAACAGTTTGGCACCATTTTTGAGTGAATTGCAGAACGTGAGATTTTTGCTGAAATTGTGACCGCGCGGCTTAGGGATTTTTTCAAAAAATGTTGTTTAGACTTTGCGGGATAATTCTGTTTCAATGACAAAAACCCATCTCTTTCCACCGAAAAACCTTTCAGGGGATCGTTTGCAACAGTTTGGCACCATTTTTGAGTGAATTGCAGAACGTCAGATTTTTGCTGAAATTGTGACCGCGCGGCTTAGGGATTTTTTCAAAAAAAGTTGTTCAGACTTCGAGGGCTAATTCTGTTTCGATGATAAAAACCCATCTGTTTCCACTGAAAAACCTTTCTGGCGATCGTTTGCAAGAGTTTGGCAGCATTTTTGAGTGAATTGCAGAACGTGAGATTTTTGATGAAATTGTGACCGCGCGGCTTAGGGATTTTTTCAAAAAAAGTTGTAAAGACCTTGCGGGATAATTCTGTTTCAATGACAAAAACCCATCTCTTTCCACCGAAAAACCTTTCAGGGGATCTTTTGCAACAGTTTGGCACCATTTTTGAGTGAATTGCAGAACGTTAGATTTTTGCTGAAATTGTGACCGCGCGGCTTAGGGATTTTTTCAAAAAAAGTTGTAAAGACCTTGCGGGATAATTCTGTTTCGATGATAAAAACCCATCTGTTTCCACCGAAAAACCTTTCAGGGGATCGTTTGCAACAGTTTGGCACCATTTTTGAGTGAATTGCAGAACGTGAGATTTTTGCTGGAATTGTGACCGCGCGGCTTAGGGATTTTTTCAAAAAAAGTTGTAAAGACCTTGCGGGATAATTCTGTTTCGGTGATAAAAACCCATCTGTTTCCACCGAAAAACCTTTCAGGGGATCGTTTGCAACAGTTTGGCACCATTTTTGAGTGAATTGCAGAACGTGAGATTTTTGCTGGAATTGTGACCGCGCGGCTTAGGGATTTTTTCAAAAAATGTTGTTCAGACCTTGCGGGATAATTCTGTTTCGATGATAAAAACCCATCTGTTTCCACCGAAAAACCTTTCAGGGGATCGTTTGCAACAGTTTGGCACCATTTTTGAGTGAATTGCAGAACGTGAGATTTTTGCTGAAATTGTGACCGCGCGGCTTAGGGATTTTTTCAAAAAATGTTGTTTAGACTTTGCGGGATAATTCTGTTTCAATGACAAAAACCCATCTCTTTCCACCGAAAAACCTTTCAGGGGATCGTTTGCAACAGTTTGGCACCATTTTTGAGTGAATTGCAGAACGTGAGATTTTTGATGAAATTGTGACCGCGCGGCTTAGGGATTTTTTCAAAAAAAGTTGTAAAGACCTTGCGGGATAATTCTGTTTCGATGATAAAAACCCATCTGTTTCCACCGAAAAACCTTTCAGGGGATCGTTTGCAACAGTTTGGCACCATTTTTGAGTGAATTGCAGAACGTGAGATTTTTGCTGAAATTGTGACCGCGCGGCTTAGGGATTTTTTCAAAAAATGTTGTTTAGACTTTGCGGGATAATTCTGTTTCAATGACAAAAACCCATCTCTTTCCACCGAAAAACCTTTCAGGGGATCTTTTGCAACAGTTTGGCACCATTTTTGAGTGAATTGCAGAACGTCAGATTTTTGCTGAAATTGTGACCGCGCGGCTTAGGGATTTTTTCAAAAAAAGTTGTAAAGACCTTGCGGGATAATTCTGTTTCGATGGTAAAAACCCATCTGTTTCCACCGAAAAACCTTTCAGGGGATCGTTTGCAACAGTTTGGCACCATTTTTGAGTGAATTGCAGAACGTCAGATTTTTGCTGGAATTGTGACCGCGCGGCTTAGGGATTTTTTCAAAAAAAAGTTGTAAAGACCTTGCGGGATAATTCTGTTTCGATGATAAAAACCCATCTGTTTCCACCGAAAAACCTTTCAGGGGATCGTTTGCAACAGTTTGGCACCATTTCTGAGTGAATTGCAGAACGTCAGATTTTTGCTGAAATTGTGACCGCGCGGCTTAGGGATTTTTTCAAAATATGTTGTTCAGACCTTGCGGGATAATTCTGTTTCGATGATAAAAACCCATCTGTTTCCACCGAAAAACCTTTCAGGGGATCGTTTGCAACAGTTTGGCACCATTTCTGAGTGAATTGCAGAACGTCAGATTTTTGCTGAAATTGTGACCGCGCGGCTTAGGGATTTTTTCAAAAAATGTTGTTTAGACTTTGCGGGATAATTCTGTTTCAATGACAAAAACCCATCTCTTTCCACCGAAAAACCTTTCAGGGGATCGTTTGCAACAGTTTGGCACCATTTTTGAGTGAATTGCAGAACGTCAGATTTTTGATGAAATTGTGACCGCGCGGCTTAGGGATTTTTTCAAAAAAAGTTGTTCAGACGTCGAGGGCTAATTCTGTTTCGATGATAAAAACCCATCTGTTTCCACCGAAAAACCTTTCAGGTGATCGTTTGCAACAGTTTGGCACCATTTTTGAGTGAATTGCAGAACGTGAGATTTTTGATGAAATTGTTACCGCGCGGCTTAGGGATTTTTTCAAAAAAAGTTGTAAAGACCTTGCGGGATAATTCTGTTTCGATGATAAAAACCCATCTGTTTCCACCGAAAAACCTTTCAGGGGATCGTTTGCAACAGTTTGGCACCATTTCTGAGTGAATTGCAGAACGTCAGATTTTTGCTGAAATTGTGACCGCGCGGCTTAGGGATTTTTTCAAAAAATGTTGTTTACACTTTGAGGGATAATTCTGTTTCAATGACAAAAACCCATCTCTTTCCACCGAAAAACCTTTCAGGGGATCTTTTGCAACAGTTTGGCACCATTTTTGAGTGAATTGCAGAACGTGAGATTTTTGATGAAATTGTGACCGCGCGGCTTAGGGATTTTTTTAAAAAAATGTTGTTCAGACCCTGCGGGATAATTCTGTTTCGATGATAAAAACCCATCTGTTTCCACCGAAAAACCTTTCAGGGGATCGTTTGCAACAGTTTGGCACCATTTTTGAGTGAATTGCAGAACGTCAGATTTTTGCTGAAATTGTGACCGCGCGGCTTAGGGATTTTTTCAAAAAATGTTGTTTAGACTTTGCGGGATAATTCTGTTTCAATGACAAAAACCCATCTCTTTCCACCGAAAAACCTTTCAGGGGATCGTTTGCAACAGTTTGGCACCATTTTTGAGTGAATTGCAGAACGTCAGATTTTTGATGAAATTGTGACCGCGCGGCTTAGGGATTTTTTCAAAAAAAGTTGTTCAGACGTCGAGGGCTAATTCTGTTTCTAAGATAAAAACCCATCTGTTTCCACTGAAAAACCTTTCAGGTGATCGTTTGCAACAGTTTGGCACCATTTTTGAGTGAATTGCAGAACGTGAGATTTTTGATGAAATTGTGACCGCGCGGCTTAGGGATTTTTTCAAAAAAAGTTGTAAAGACCTTGCGGGATAATTCTGTTTCGATGATAAAAACCCATCTGTTTCCACCGAAAAACCTTTCAGGGGATCGTTTGCAACAGTTTGGCACCATTTCTGAGTGAATTGCAGAACGTCAGATTTTTGCTGAAATTGTGACCGCGCGGCTTAGGGATTTTTTCAAAAAATGTTCTTTACACTTTGAGGGATAATTCTGTTTCAATGACAAAAACCCATCTCTTTCCACCGAAAAACCTTTCAGGGGATCTTTTGCAACAGTTTGGCACCATTTTTGAGTGAATTGCAGAACGTGAGATTTTTGATGAAATTGTGACCGCGCGGCTTAGGGATTTTTTTAAAAAAATGTTGTTCAGACCCTGCGGGATAATTCTGTTTCGATGATAAAAACCCATCTGTTTCCACCGAAAAACCTTTCAGGGGATTGTTTGCAACACTTTGGCACCATTTCTGAGTGAATTGCAGAACGTCAGATTTTTGCTGAAATTGTGACCGCGCGGCTTAGGGATTTTTTCAAAAAATGTTGTTTAGACTTTGCGGGATAATTCTGTTTCAATGACAAAAACCCATCTCTTTCCACCGAAAAACCTTTCAGGGGATCGTTTGCAACAGTTTGGCACCATTTTTGAGTGAATTGCAGAACGTAAGATTTTTGCTGAAATTGTTACCGCGCGGCTTAGGGATTTTTTCAAAAAAAAGTTGTAAAGACCTTGCGGGATAATTCTGTTTCGATGATAAAAACCCATCTGTTTCCACCGAAAAACCTTTCAGGGGATCGTTTGCAACAGTTTGGCACCATTTTTGAGTGAATTGCAGAACGTGAGATTTTTGCTGAAATTGTGACCGCGCGGCTTAGGGATTTTTTCAAAAAAAGTTGTTCAGTCGTTGAGGGCTAATTCTGTTTCGATGATAAAAACCCATCTGTTTCCACCGAAAAACCTTTCAGGGGATCGTTTGCAACAGTTTGGCACCATTTTTGAGTGAATTGCAGAACGTCAGATTTTTGCTGAAATTGTGACCGCGCGGCTTAGGGATTTTTTCAAAAAATGTTGTTTAGACTTTGCGGGATAATTCTGTTTCAATGACAAAAACCCATCTCTTTCCACCGAAAAACCTTTCAGGGGATCGTTTGCAACAGTTTGGCACCATTTTTGAGTGAATTGCAGAACGTCAGATTTTTGATGAAATTGTGACCGCGCGGCTTAGGGATTTTTTCAAAAAAAGTTGTTCAGACGTCGAGGGCTAATTCTGTTTCTAAGATAAAAACCCATCTGTTTCCACTGAAAAACCTTTCAGGTGATCGTTTGCAACAGTTTGGCACCATTTTTGAGTGAATTGCAGAACGTGAGATTTTTGATGAAATTGTGACCGCGCGGCTTAGGGATTTTTTCAAAAAAAGTTGTAAAGACCTTGCGGGATAATTCTGTTTCGATGATAAAAACCCATCTCTTTCCACCGAAAAACCTTTCAGGGGATCGTTTGCAAGAGTTTGGCACCATTTTTGAGTGAATTGCAGAACGTCAGATTTTTGCTGAAATTGTGACCGCGCGGCTTAGGGATTTTTTCAAAAAATGTTCTTTACACTTTGAGGGATAATTCTGTTTCAATGACAAAAACCCATCTCTTTCCACCGAAAAACCTTTCAGGGGATCTTTTGCAACAGTTTGGCACCATTTTTGAGTGAATTGCAGAACGTGAGATTTTTGATGAAATTGTGACCGCGCGGCTTAGGGATTTTTTTAAAAAAATGTTGTTCAGACCCTGCGGGATAATTCTGTTTCGATGATAAAAACCCATCTGTTTCCACCGAAAAACCTTTCAGGGGATTGTTTGCAACACTTTGGCACCATTTCTGAGTGAATTGCAGAACGTCAGATTTTTGCTGAAATTGTGACCGCGCGGCTTAGGGATTTTTTCAAAAAATGTTGTTTAGACTCTGCGGGATAATTCTGTTTCAATGACAAAAACCCATCTCTTTCCACCGAAAAACCTTTCAGGGGATCGTTTGCAACTGTTTGGCACCATTTTTGAGTGTATTGCAGAACGTAAGATTTTTGCTGAAATTGTTACCGCGCGGCTTAGGGATTTTTTCAAAAAAAAGTTGTAAAGACCTTGCGGGATAATTCTGTTTCGATGATAAAAACCCATCTGTTTCCACCGAAAAACCTTTCAGGGGATCGTTTGCAACAGTTTGGCACCATTTTTGAGTGAATTGCAGAACGTGAGATTTTTGCTGAAATTGTGACCGCGCGGCTTAGGGATTTTTTCAAAAAAAGTTGTTCAGTCGTTGAGGGCTAATTCTGTTTCGATGATAAAAACCCATCTGTTTCCACCGAAAAACCTTTCAGGGGATCGTTTGCAACAGTTTGGCACCATTTTTGAGTGAATTGCAGAACGTGAGATTTTTGATGAAATTGTGACCGCGCGGCTTAGGGATTTTTTTCAAAAAAAGTTGTAAAGACCTTGCGGGATAATTCTGTTTCGATGGTAAAAACCCATCTGTTTCCACCGAAAAACCTTTCAGGGGATCGTTTGCAACAGTTTGGCACCATTTTTGAGTGAATTGCAGAACGTGAGATTTTTGCTGGAATTGTGACCGCGCGGCTTAGGGATTTTTTCAAAAAAAGTTGTAAAGACCTTGCGGGATAATTCTGTTTCGATGATAAAAACCCATCTGTTTCCACTGAAAAACCTTTCAGGGGATCATTTGCAACAGTTTGGCACCATTTCTGAGTGAATTGCAGAACGTCAGATTTTTGCTGAAATTGTGACCGCGCGGCTTAGGGATTTTTTCAAAAAATGTTGTTTACACTTTGAGGGATAATTCTGTTTCAATGACAAAAACCCATCTCTTTCCACCGAAAAACCTTTCAGGGGATCTTTTGCAACAGTTTGGCACCATTTTTGAGTGAATTGCAGAACGTGAGATTTTTGATGAAATTGTGACCGCGCGGCTTAGGGATTTTTTTAAAAAAATGTTGTTCAGACCTTGCGGGATAATTCTATTTCGATGATAAAAACCCATCTGTTTCCACCGAAAAACCTTTCAGGGGATCGTTTGCAACAGTTTGGCACCATTTTTGAGTGAATTGCAGAACGTCAGATTTTTGCTGAAATTGTTACCGCGCGGCTTAGGGATTTTTTCAAAAAAAGTTGTAAAGACCTTGCGGGATAATTCTGTTTCGATGATAAAAACCCATCTGTTTCCACCGAAAAACCTTTCAGGGGATCGTTTGCAACAGTTTGGCACCATTTTTGAGTGAATTGCAGAACGTCAGATTTTTGCTGAAATTGTGACCGCGCGGCTTAGGGATTTTTTCAAAAAAAGTTGTTCAGACGTCGAGGGCTAATTCTGTTTCAATGACAAAAACCCATCTCTTTCCACCGAAAAACCTTTCAGGGGATCGTTTGCAACAGTTTGGCACCATTTTTGAGTGAATTGCAGAACGTCAGATTTTTGCTGAAATTGTGACCGCGCGGCTTAGGGATTTTTTCAAAAAAAGTTGTTCAGACCTTGCGGGATAATTCTGTTTCGATGACAAAAACCCATCTCTTTCCACCGAAAAACCTTTCAGGGGATCGTTTGCAACAGTTTGGCACCGTTTTTGAGTGAATTGCAGAACGTGAGATTTTTGCTGGAATTGTGACCGCGCGGCTTAGGGATTTTTTCAAAAAAAGTTGTAAAGACCTTGCGGGATAATTCTGTTTCGATGGTAAAAACCCATCTGTTTCCACCGAAAAACCTTCCAGGGGATCGTTTGCAACAGTTTGGCACCATTTTTGAGTGAATTGCAGAACGTGAGATTTTTGATGAAATTGTGACCGCGCGGCTTAGGGATTTTTTCAAAAAATGTTGTTTAGACTTTGCGGGATAATTCTGTTTCAATGACAAAAACCCATCTCTTTCCACCGAAAAACCTTTCAGGGGATCGTTTGCAAGAGTTTGGCACCATTTTTGAGTGAATTGCAGAACGTCAGATTTTTGCTGAAATTGTTACCGCGCGGCTTAGGGATTTTTTCAAAAAAAAGTTGTAAAGACCTTGCGGGATAATTCTGTTTCGATGATAAAAACCCATCTGTTTCCACCGAAAAACCTTTCAGGGGATCGTTTGCAACAGTTTGGCACCATTTTTGAGTGAATTGCAGAACGTCAGATTTTTGCTGAAATTGTTACCGCGCGGCTTAGGGATTTTTTCAAAAAAAAGTTGTAAAGACCTTGCGGGATAATTCTGTTTCGATGATAAAAACCCATCTGTTTCCACCGAAAAACCTTTCAGGGGATCGTTTGCAACAGTTTGGCACCATTTTTGAGTGAATTGCAGAACGTCAGATTTTTGCTGAAATTGTGACCGCGCGGCTTAGGGATTTTTTCAAAAAAAGTTGTTCAGACGTCGAGGGCTAATTCTGTTTCAATGACAAAAACCCATCTCTTTCCACCGAAAAACCTTTCAGGGGATCGTTTGCAACAGTTTGGCACCATTTTTGAGTGAATTGCAGAACGTCAGATTTTTGCTGAAATTGTTACCGCGCGGCTTAGGGATTTTTTCAAAAAAAAGTTGTAAAGACCTTGCGGGATAATTCTGTTTCGATGATAAAAACCCATCTGTTTCCACCGAAAAACCTTTCAGGGGATCGTTTGCAACAGTTTGGCACCATTTTTGAGTGAATTGCAGAACGTGAGATTTTTGATGAAATTGTGACCGCGCGGCTTAGGGATTTTTTCCAAAAAAAGTTGTAAAGACCTTGCGGGATAATTCTGTTTCGATGGTAAAAACCCATCTGTTTCCACCGAAAAACCTTTCAGGGGATCGTTTGCAACAGTTTGGCACCATTTTTGAGTGAATTGCAGAACGTGAGATTTTTGCTGGAATTGTGACCGCGCGGCTTAGGGATTTTTTCAAAATATGTTGTTCAGACCTTGCGGGATAATTCTATTTCGATGATAAAAACCCATCTGTTTCCACCGAAAAACCTTTCAGGGGATCGTTTGCAACAGTTTGGCACCATTTTTGAGTGAATTGCAGAACGTGAGATTTTTGCTGGAATTGTGACCGCGCGACTTAGGGATTTTTTCAAAAAAAGTTGTTCAGACGTCGAGGGCTAATTCTGTTTTGATGATAAAAACCCATCTCTTTCCACCGAAAAACCTTTCAGGGGATCGTTTGCAACAGTTTGGCACCGTTTTTGAGTGAATTGCAGAACGTGAGATTTTTGATGAAATTGTGACCGCGCGGCTTAGGGATTTTTTCAAAAAAAGTTGTTCAGACGTCGAGGGCTAATTCTGTTTCGATGATAAAAACCCATCTGTTTCCACCGAAAAACCTTTCAGGGGATCGTTTGCAACAGTTTGGCACCATTTTTGAGTGAATTGCAGAACGTGAGATTTTTGCTGAAATTGTGACCGCGCGGCTTAGGGATTTTTTCAAAAAAAGTTGTTCAGACCTTGCGGGATAATTCTGTTTCGATGACAAAAACCCATCTCTTTCCACCGAAAAACCTTTCAGGGGATCGTTTGCAACAGTTTGGCACCGTTTTTGAGTGAATTGCAGAACGTGAGATTTTTGCTGGAATTGTGACCGCGCGGCTTAGGGATTTTTTCAAAAAAAGTTGTAAAGACCTTGCGGGATAATTCTGTTTCGATGGTAAAAACCCATCTGTTTCCACCGAAAAACCTTCCAGGGGATCGTTTGCAACAGTTTGGCACCATTTTTGAGTGAATTGCAGAACGTGAGATTTTTGATGAAATTGTGACCGCGCGGCTTAGGGATTTTTTCAAAAAATGTTGTTTAGACTTTGCGGGATAATTCTGTTTCAATGACAAAAACCCATCTCTTTCCACCGAAAAACCTTTCAGGGGATCGTTTGCAAGAGTTTGGCACCATTTTTGAGTGAATTGCAGAACGTCAGATTTTTGCTGAAATTGTGACCGCGCGGCTTAGGGATTTTTTCAAAAAAAGTTGTAAAGACCTTGCGGGATAATTCTGTTTCGATGATAAAAACCCATCTGTTTCCACCGAAAAACCTTTCAGGGTATCGTTTGCAACAGTTTGGCACCATTTTTGAGTGAATTGCAGAACGTGAGATTTTTTCTGAAATTGTGACCGCGAGGCTTAGGGATTTTTTCAAAAAAAGTTGTTCAGACGTCGAGGGCTAATTCTGTTTCGATGATAAAAACCCATCGGTTTCCACTGAAAAACCTTTCAGGCGATCGTTTGCAACAGTTTGGCACCATTTTTGAGTGAATTGCAGAACGTGAGATTTTTGATGAAATTGTGACCCCGCAGCTTAGGGATTTTTTCAAAAAAAGTTGTTCAGACGTCGAGGGCTAATTCTGTTTCGATGATAAAAACCCATCTCTTTCCACCGAAAAACCTTTCAGGGGATCGTTTGCAAGAGTTTGGCACCATTTTTGAGTGAATTGCAGAACGTCAGATTTTTGCTGAAATTGTGACCGCGCGGCTTAGGGATTTTTTCAAAAAAAGTTGTAAAGACCTTGCGGGATAATTCTGTTTCGATGATAAAAACCCATCTGTTTCCACCGAAAAACCTTTCAGGGTATCGTTTGCAACAGTTTGGCACCATTTTTGAGTGAATTGCAGAACGTGAGATTTTTGCTGAAATTGTGACCGCGCGGCTTAGGGATTTTTTCAAAAAAAGTTGTTCAGACGTCGAGGGCTAATTCTGTTTCGATGATAAAAACCCATCTCTTTCCACCGAAAAACCTTTCAGGGGATCGTTTGCAACAGTTTGGCACCATTTGTGAGTGAATTGCAGAACGTGAGATTTTTGCTGAAATTGTGACCGCGCGGCTTAGGGATTTTTTCAAAAAAAGTTGTAAAGACCTTGCGGGATAATTCTGTTTCGATGGTAAAAACCCATCTGTTTCCACCGAAAAACCTTTCAGGGGATCGTTAGCAACAGTTTGGCACCATTTTTGAGTGAATTGCAGAACTTCAGATTTTTGCTGGAATTGTGACCGCGCGGCTTAGGGATTTTTTCAAAAAAAGTTGTAAAGACCTTGCGGGATAATTCTGTTTCGGTGATAAAAACCCATCTGTTTCCACCGAAAAACCTTTCAGGGGATCGTTTGCAACAGTTTGGCACCATTTTTGAGTGAATTGCAGAACGTGAGATTTTTGCTGGAATTGTGACCGCGCGGCTTAGGGATTTTTTCAAAAAATGTTGTTCAGACCTTGCGGGATAATTCTGTTTCGATGATAAAAACCCATCTGTTTCCACCGAAAAACCTTTCAGGGGATCGTTTGCAACAGTTTGGCACCATTTTTGAGTGAATTGCAGAACGTGAGATTTTTGCTGAAATTGTGACCGCGCGGCTTAGGGATTTTTTCAAAAAATGTTGTTTAGACTTTGCGGGATAATTCTGTTTCAATGACAAAAACCCATCTCTTTCCACCGAAAAACCTTTCAGGGGATCGTTTGCAACAGTTTGGCACCATTTTTGAGTGAATTGCAGAACGTCAGATTTTTGCTGAAATTGTGACCGCGCGGCTGAGGGATTTTTTCAAAAAAAGTTGTTCAGACTTCGAGGGCTAATTCTGTTTCGATGATAAAAACCCATCTGTTTCCACTGAAAAACCTGTCAGGCGATCGTTTGCAACAGTTTGGCACCATTTTTGAGTGAATTGCAGAACGTGAGATTTTTGATGAAATTGTGACCGCGCGGCTTAGGGATTTTTTCAAAAAAAGTTGTAAAGACCTTGCGGGATAATTCTGTTTCGATGATAAAAACCCATCTGTTTCCACCGAAAAACCTTTCAGGGGATCGTTTGCAACAGTTTGGCACCATTTTTGAGTGAATTGCAGAACGTGAGATTTTTGCTGAAATTGTGACCGCGCGGCTTAGGGATTTTTTCAAAAAAAGTTGTAAAGACCTTGCGGGATAATTCTGTTTCGATGGTAAAAACCCATCTGTTTCCACCGAAAAACCTTTCAGGGGATCGTTTGCAACAGTTTGGCACCATTTTTGAGTGAATTCCAGAACGTGAGATTTTTGCTGGAATTGTGACCGCGCGGCTTAGGGATTTTTTCAAAAAAAGTTGTAAAGACCTTGCGGGATAATTCTGTTTCGGTGATAAAAACCCATCTGTTTCCACCGAAAAACCTTTCAGGGGATCGTTTGCAACAGTTTGGCACCATTTCTGAGTGAATTGCAGAACGTCAGATTTTTGCTGAAATTGTGACCGCGCGGCTTAGGGATTTTTTCAAAAAAAGTTGTTCAGACCTTGCGGGATAATTCTGTTTCAATGATAAAAACCCATCTGTTTCCACCGAAAAACCTTTCAGGGGATCGTTTGCAACAGTTTGGCACCATTTCTGAGTGAATTGCAGAACGTGAGATTTTTGCTGAAATTGTGACCGCGCGGCTTAGGGATTTTTTCAAAAAATGTTGTTTAGACTTTGCGGGATAATTCTGTTTCAATGACAAAAACCCATCTCTTTCCACCGAAAAACCTTTCAGGGGATCGTTTGCAACAGTTTGGCACCATTTCTGAGTGAATTGCAGAACGTCAGATTTTTCATGAAATTGTGACCGCGCGGCTTAGGGATCTTTTCAAAATATGTTGTTCAGAACTTGCGGGATAATTCTGTTTCGATGATAAAAACCCATCTGTTTCCACCGAAAAACCTTTCAGGGGATCGTTTGCAACAGTTTGGCACCATTTCTGAGTGAATTGCAGAGCCTTAGATTTTTGCTGAAATTGTGACCGCGCGGCTTAGGGATTTTTTCAAAAAATGTTGTTCAGACCTTGCGGGATAATTCTGTTTCGATGATAAAAACCCATCTGTTTCCACCGAAAAACCTTTCAGGGGATCGTTTGCAACAGTTTGGCACCATTTTTGAGTGAATTGCAGAACGTGAGATTTTTGCTGAAATTGTGACCGCGCGGCTTAGGGATTTTTTCAAAAAATGTTGTTTAGACTTTGCGGGATAATTCTGTTTCAATGACAAAAACCCATCTCTTTCCACCGAAAAACCTTTCAGGGGATCGTTTGCAACAGTTTGGCACCATTTTTGAGTGAATTGCAGAACGTCAGATTTTTGCTGAAATTGTGACCGCGCGGCTTAGGGATTTTTTCAAAAAAAGTTGTTCAGACTTCGAGGGCTAATTCTGTTTCGATGATAAAAACCCATCTGTTTCCACTGAAAAACCTTTCTGGCGATCGTTTGCAAGAGTTTGGCACCATTTTTGAGTGAATTGCAGAACGTGAGATTTTTGATGAAATTGTGACCGCGCGGCTTAGGGATTTTTTCAAAAAAAGTTGTAAAGACCTTGCGGGATAATTCTGTTTCAATGACAAAAACCCATCTCTTTCCACCGAAAAACCTTTCAGGGGATCTTTTGCAACAGTTTGGCACCATTTTTGAGTGAATTGCAGAACGTTAGATTTTTGCTGAAATTGTGACCGCGCGGCTTAGGGATTTTTTCAAAAAAAGTTGTAAAGACCTTGCGGGATAATTCTGTTTCGATGATAAAAACCCATCTGTTTCCACCGAAAAACCTTTCAGGGGATCGTTTGCAACAGTTTGGCACCATTTTTGAGTGAATTGCAGAACGTGAGATTTTTGCTGGAATTGTGACCGCGCGGCTTAGGGATTTTTTCAAAAAAAGTTGTAAAGACCTTGCGGGATAATTCTGTTTCGGTGATAAAAACCCATCTGTTTCCACCGAAAAACCTTTCAGGGGATCGTTTGCAACAGTTTGGCACCATTTTTGAGTGAATTGCAGAACGTGAGATTTTTGCTGGAATTGTGACCGCGCGGCTTAGGGATTTTTTCAAAAAATGTTGTTCAGACCTTGCGGGATAATTCTGTTTCGATGATAAAAACCCATCTGTTTCCACCGAAAAACCTTTCAGGGGATCGTTTGCAACAGTTTGGCACCATTTTTGAGTGAATTGCAGAACGTGAGATTTTTGCTGAAATTGTGACCGCGCGGCTTAGGGATTTTTTCAAAAAATGTTGTTTAGACTTTGCGGGATAATTCTGTTTCAATGACAAAAACCCATCTCTTTCCACCGAAAAACCTTTCAGGGGATCGTTTGCAACAGTTTGGCACCATTTTTGAGTGAATTGCAGAACGTGAGATTTTTGATGAAATTGTGACCGCGCGGCTTTGGGATTTTTTCAAAAAAAGTTGTAAAGACCTTGCGGGATAATTCTGTTTCGATGATAAAAACCCATCTGTTTCCACCGAAAAACCTTTCAGGGGATCGTTTGCAACAGTTTGGCACCATTTTTGAGTGAATTGCAGAACGTGAGATTTTTGCTGAAATTGTGACCGCGCGGCTTAGGGATTTTTTCAAAAAATGTTGTTTAGACTTTGCGGGATAATTCTGTTTCAATGACAAAAACCCATCTCTTTCCACCGAAAAACCTTTCAGGGGATCTTTTGCAACAGTTTGGCACCATTTTTGAGTGAATTGCAGAACGTCAGATTTTTGCTGAAATTGTGACCGCGCGGCTTAGGGATTTTTTCAAAAAAAGTTGTAAAGACCTTGCGGGATAATTCTGTTTCGATGGTAAAAACCCATCTGTTTCCACCGAAAAACCTTTCAGGGGATCGTTTGCAACAGTTTGGCACCATTTTTGAGTGAATTGCAGAACGTCAGATTTTTGCTGGAATTGTGACCGCGCGGCTTAGGGATTTTTTCAAAAAAAAGTTGTAAAGACCTTGCGGGATAATTCTGTTTCGATGATAAAAACCCATCTGTTTCCACCGAAAAACCTTTCAGGGGATCGTTTGCAACAGTTTGGCACCATTTCTGAGTGAATTGCAGAACGTCAGATTTTTGCTGAAATTGTGACCGCGCGGCTTAGGGATTTTTTCAAAATATGTTGTTCAGACCTTGCGGGATAATTCTGTTTCGATGATAAAAACCCATCTGTTTCCACCGAAAAACCTTTCAGGGGATCGTTTGCAACAGTTTGGCACCATTTCTGAGTGAATTGCAGAACGTCAGATTTTTGCTGAAATTGTGACCGCGCGGCTTAGGGATTTTTTCAAAAAATGTTGTTTAGACTTTGCGGGATAATTCTGTTTCAATGACAAAAACCCATCTCTTTCCACCGAAAAACCTTTCAGGGGATCGTTTGCAACAGTTTGGCACCATTTTTGAGTGAATTGCAGAACGTCAGATTTTTGATGAAATTGTGACCGCGCGGCTTAGGGATTTTTTCAAAAAAAGTTGTTCAGACGTCGAGGGCTAATTCTGTTTCGATGATAAAAACCCATCTGTTTCCACCGAAAAACCTTTCAGGTGATCGTTTGCAACAGTTTGGCACCATTTTTGAGTGAATTGCAGAACGTGAGATTTTTGATGAAATTGTTACCGCGCGGCTTAGGGATTTTTTCAAAAAAAGTTGTAAAGACCTTGCGGGATAATTCTGTTTCGATGATAAAAACCCATCTGTTTCCACCGAAAAACCTTTCAGGGGATCGTTTGCAACAGTTTGGCACCATTTCTGAGTGAATTGCAGAACGTCAGATTTTTGCTGAAATTGTGACCGCGCGGCTTAGGGATTTTTTCAAAAAATGTTGTTTACACTTTGAGGGATAATTCTGTTTCAATGACAAAAACCCATCTCTTTCCACCGAAAAACCTTTCAGGGGATCTTTTGCAACAGTTTGGCACCATTTTTGAGTGAATTGCAGAACGTGAGATTTTTGATGAAATTGTGACCGCGCGGCTTAGGGATTTTTTTAAAAAAATGTTGTTCAGACCCTGCGGGATAATTCTGTTTCGATGATAAAAACCCATCTGTTTCCACCGAAAAACCTTTCAGGGGATCGTTTGCAACAGTTTGGCACCATTTTTGAGTGAATTGCAGAACGTCAGATTTTTGCTGAAATTGTGACCGCGCGGCTTAGGGATTTTTTCAAAAAATGTTGTTTAGACTTTGCGGGATAATTCTGTTTCAATGACAAAAACCCATCTCTTTCCACCGAAAAACCTTTCAGGGGATCGTTTGCAACAGTTTGGCACCATTTTTGAGTGAATTGCAGAACGTCAGATTTTTGATGAAATTGTGACCGCGCGGCTTAGGGATTTTTTCAAAAAAAGTTGTTCAGACGTCGAGGGCTAATTCTGTTTCTAAGATAAAAACCCATCTGTTTCCACTGAAAAACCTTTCAGGTGATCGTTTGCAACAGTTTGGCACCATTTTTGAGTGAATTGCAGAACGTGAGATTTTTGATGAAATTGTGACCGCGCGGCTTAGGGATTTTTTCAAAAAAAGTTGTAAAGACCTTGCGGGATAATTCTGTTTCGATGATAAAAACCCATCTGTTTCCACCGAAAAACCTTTCAGGGGATCGTTTGCAACAGTTTGGCACCATTTCTGAGTGAATTGCAGAACGTCAGATTTTTGCTGAAATTGTGACCGCGCGGCTTAGGGATTTTTTCAAAAAATGTTCTTTACACTTTGAGGGATAATTCTGTTTCAATGACAAAAACCCATCTCTTTCCACCGAAAAACCTTTCAGGGGATCTTTTGCAACAGTTTGGCACCATTTTTGAGTGAATTGCAGAACGTGAGATTTTTGATGAAATTGTGACCGCGCGGCTTAGGGATTTTTTAAAAAAAATGTTGTTCAGACCCTGCGGGATAATTCTGTTTCGATGATAAAAACCCATCTGTTTCCACCGAAAAACCTTTCAGGGGATTGTTTGCAACACTTTGGCACCATTTCTGAGTGAATTGCAGAACGTCAGATTTTTGCTGAAATTGTGACCGCGCGGCTTAGGGATTTTTTCAAAAAATGTTGTTTAGACTTTGCGGGATAATTCTGTTTCAATGACAAAAACCCATCTCTTTCCACCGAAAAACCTTTCAGGGGATCGTTTGCAACAGTTTGGCACCATTTTTGAGTGAATTGCAGAACGTAAGATTTTTGCTGAAATTGTTACCGCGCGGCTTAGGGATTTTTTCAAAAAAAAGTTGTAAAGACCTTGCGGGATAATTCTGTTTCGATGATAAAAACCCATCTGTTTCCACCGAAAAACCTTTCAGGGGATCGTTTGCAACAGTTTGGCACCATTTTTGAGTGAATTGCAGAACGTGAGATTTTTGCTGAAATTGTGACCGCGCGGCTTAGGGATTTTTTCAAAAAAAGTTGTTCAGTCGTTGAGGGCTAATTCTGTTTCGATGATAAAAACCCATCTGTTTCCACCGAAAAACCTTTCAGGGGATCGTTTGCAACAGTTTGGCACCATTTTTGAGTGAATTGCAGAACGTGAGATTTTTGATGAAATTGTGACCGCGCGGCTTAGGGATTTTTTTCAAAAAAAGTTGTAAAGACCTTGCGGGATAATTCTGTTTCGATGGTAAAAACCCATCTGTTTCCACCGAAAAACCTTTCAGGGGATCGTTTGCAACAGTTTGGCACCATTTTTGAGTGAATTGCAGAACGTCAGATTTTTGCTGAAATTGTGACCGCGCGGCTTAGGGATTTTTTCAAAAAATGTTGTTTAGACTTTGCGGGATAATTCTGTTTCAATGACAAAAACCCATCTCTTTCCACCGAAAAACCTTTCAGGGGATCGTTTGCAACAGTTTGGCACCATTTTTGAGTGAATTGCAGAACGTCAGATTTTTGATGAAATTGTGACCGCGCGGCTTAGGGATTTTTTCAAAAAAAGTTGTTCAGACGTCGAGGGCTAATTCTGTTTCTAAGATAAAAACCCATCTGTTTCCACTGAAAAACCTTTCAGGTGATCGTTTGCAACAGTTTGGCACCATTTTTGAGTGAATTGCAGAACGTGAGATTTTTGATGAAATTGTGACCGCGCGGCTTAGGGATTTTTTCAAAAAAAGTTGTAAAGACCTTGCGGGATAATTCTGTTTCGATGATAAAAACCCATCTGTTTCCACCGAAAAACCTTTCAGGGGATCGTTTGCAACAGTTTGGCACCATTTCTGAGTGAATTGCAGAACGTCAGATTTTTGCTGAAATTGTGACCGCGCGGCTTAGGGATTTTTTCAAAAAATGTTCTTTACACTTTGAGGGATAATTCTGTTTCAATGACAAAAACCCATCTCTTTCCACCGAAAAACCTTTCAGGGGATCTTTTGCAACAGTTTGGCACCATTTTTGAGTGAATTGCAGAACGTGAGATTTTTGATGAAATTGTGACCGCGCGGCTTAGGGATTTTTTAAAAAAAATGTTGTTCAGACCCTGCGGGATAATTCTGTTTCGATGATAAAAACCCATCTGTTTCCACCGAAAAACCTTTCAGGGGATTGTTTGCAACACTTTGGCACCATTTCTGAGTGAATTGCAGAACGTCAGATTTTTGCTGAAATTGTGACCGCGCGGCTTAGGGATTTTTTCAAAAAATGTTGTTTAGACTTTGCGGGATAATTCTGTTTCAATGACAAAAACCCATCTCTTTCCACCGAAAAACCTTTCAGGGGATCGTTTGCAACAGTTTGGCACCATTTTTGAGTGAATTGCAGAACGTAAGATTTTTGCTGAAATTGTTACCGCGCGGCTTAGGGATTTTTTCAAAAAAAAGTTGTAAAGACCTTGCGGGATAATTCTGTTTCGATGATAAAAACCCATCTGTTTCCACCGAAAAACCTTTCAGGGGATCGTTTGCAACAGTTTGGCACCATTTTTGAGTGAATTGCAGAACGTGAGATTTTTGCTGAAATTGTGACCGCGCGGCTTAGGGATTTTTTCAAAAAAAGTTGTTCAGTCGTTGAGGGCTAATTCTGTTTCGATGATAAAAACCCATCTGTTTCCACCGAAAAACCTTTCAGGGGATCGTTTGCAACAGTTTGGCACCATTTTTGAGTGAATTGCAGAACGTGAGATTTTTGATGAAATTGTGACCGCGCGGCTTAGGGATTTTTTTCAAAAAAAGTTGTAAAGACCTTGCGGGATAATTCTGTTTCGATGGTAAAAACCCATCTGTTTCCACCGAAAAACCTTTCAGGGGATCGTTTGCAACAGTTTGGCACCATTTTTGAGTGAATTGCAGAACGTGAGATTTTTGCTGGAATTGTGACCGCGCGGCTTAGGGATTTTTTCAAAAAAAGTTGTAAAGACCTTGCGGGATAATTCTGTTTCGATGATAAAAACCCATCTGTTTCCACTGAAAAACCTTTCAGGGGATCATTTGCAACAGTTTGGCACCATTTCTGAGTGAATTGCAGAACGTCAGATTTTTGCTGAAATTGTGACCGCGCGGCTTAGGGATTTCTTCAAAAAATGTTGTTTACACTTTGAGGGATAATTCTGTTTCAATGACAAAAACCCATCTCTTTCCACCGAAAAACCTTTCAGGGGATCTTTTGCAACAGTTTGGCACCATTTTTGAGTGAATTGCAGAACGTTAGATTTTTGATGAAATTGTGACCGCGCGGCTTAGGGATTTTTTTAAAAAAATGTTGTTCAGACCTTGCGGGATAATTCTATTTCGATGATAAAAACCCATCTGTTTCCACCGAAAAACCTTTCAGGGGATCGTTTGCAACAGTTTGGCACCATTTTTGAGTGAATTGCAGAACGTCAGATTTTTGCTGAAATTGTTACCGCGCGGCTTAGGGATTTTTTCAAAAAAAAGTTGTAAAGACCTTGCGGGATAATTCTGTTTCGATGATAAAAACCCATCTGTTTCCACCGAAAAACCTTTCAGGGGATCGTTTGCAACAGTTTGGCACCATTTTTGAGTGAATTGCAGAACGTCAGATTTTTGCTGAAATTGTGACCGTGCGGCTTAGGGATTTTTTCAAAAAAAGTTGTTCAGACGTCGAGGGCTAATTCTGTTTCAATGACAAAAACCCATCTCTTTCCACCGAAAAACCTTTCAGGGGATCGTTTGCAACAGTTTGGCACCATTTTTGAGTGAATTGCAGAACGTCAGATTTTTGCTGAAATTGTTACCGCGCGGCTTAGGGATTTTTTCAAAAAAAGTTGTTCAGACGTCGAGGGCTAATTCTGTTTCGATGATAAAAACCCATCTGTTTCCACCGAAAAACCTTTCAGGGGATCGTTTGCAACAGTTTGGCACCATTTTTGAGTGAATTGCAGAACGTGAGATTTTTGATGAAATTGTGACCGCGCGGCTTAGGGATTTTTTTCAAAAAAAGTTGTAAAGACCTTGCGGGATAATTCTGTTTCGATGGTAAAAACCCATCTGTTTCCACCGAAAAACCTTTCAGGGGATCGTTTGCAACAGTTTGGCACCATTTTTGAGTGAATTGCAGAACGTGAGATTTTTGCTGGAATTGTGACCGCGCGACTTAGGGATTTTTTCAAAATATGTTGTTCAGACCTTGCGGGATAATTCTGTTTCGATGATAAAAACCCATCTGTTTCCACCGAAAAACCTTTCAGGGGATCGTTTGCAACAGTTTGGCACCATTTTTGAGTGAATTGCAGAACGTGAGATTTTTGCTGGAATTGTGACCGCGCGACTTAGGGATTTTTTCAAAAAAAGTTGTTCAGACGTCGAGGGCTAATTCTGTTTTGATGATAAAAACCCATCTCTTTCCACCGAAAAACCTTTCAGGGGATCGTTTGCAACAGTTTGGCACCGTTTTTGAGTGAATTGCAGAACGTGAGATTTTTGATGAAATTGTGACCGCGCGGCTTAGGGATTTTTTCAAAAAAAGTTGTTCAGACGTCGAGGGCTAATTCTGTTTCGATGATAAAAACCCATCTGTTTCCACCGAAAAACCTTTCAGGGGATCGTTTGCAACAGTTTGGCACCATTTTTGAGTGAATTGCAGAACGTGAGATTTTTGCTGGAATTGTGACCGCGCGGCTTAGGGATTTTTTCAAAAAAAGTTGTTCAGACCTTGCGGGATAATTCTGTTTCGATGACAAAAACCCATCTCTTTCCACCGAAAAACCTTTCAGGGGATCGTTTGCAACAGTTTGGCACCGTTTTTGAGTGAATTGCAGAACGTGAGATTTTTGCTGGAATTGTGACCGCGCGGCTTAGGGATTTTTTCAAAAAAAGTTGTAAAGACCTTGCGGGATAATTCTGTTTCGATGGTAAAAACCCATCTGTTTCCACCGAAAAACCTTCCAGGGGATCGTTTGCAACAGTTTGGCACCATTTTTGAGTGAATTGCAGAACGTGAGATTTTTGATGAAATTGTGACCGCGCGGCTTAGGGATTTTTTCAAAAAATGTTGTTTAGACTTTGCGGGATAATTCTGTTTCAATGACAAAAACCCATCTCTTTCCACCGAAAAACCTTTCAGGGGATCGTTTGCAAGAGTTTGGCACCATTTTTGAGTGAATTGCAGAACGTCAGATTTTTGCTGAAATTGTGACCGCGCGGCTTAGGGATTTTTTCAAAAAAAGTTGTAAAGACCTTGCGGGATAATTCTGTTTCGATGATAAAAACCCATCTGTTTCCACCGAAAAACCTTTCAAGGTATCGTTTGCAAGAGTTTGGCACCATTTTTGAGTGAATTGCAGAACGTGGATTTTTGCTGAAATTGTGACCGCGCGGCTTAGGGATTTTTTCAAAAAAAGTTGTTCAGACGTCGAGGGCTAATTCTGTTTCGATGATAAAAACCCATCTCTTTCCACCGAAAAACCTTTCAGGGGATCGTTTGCAACAGTTTGGCACCATTTGTGAGTGAATTGCAGAACGTGAGATTTTTGCTGAAATTGTGACCGCGTGGCTTAGGGATTTTTTCAAAAAAAGTTGTAAAGACCTTGCGGGATAATTCTGTTTCGATGGTAAAAACCCATCTATTTCCACCGAAAAACCTTTCAGGGGATCGTTAGCAACAGTTTGGCACCATTTTTGAGTGAATTGCAGAACTTCAGATTTTTGCTGAAATTGTGACCGCGTGGCTTAGGGATTTTTTCAAAAAAAGTTGTAAAGACCTTGCGGGATAATTCTGTTTCGATGATAAAAACCCATCTGTTTCCACCGAAAAACCTTTCAGGGTATCGTTTGCAACAGTTTGGCACCATTTTTGAGTGAATTGCAGAACGTGAGATTTTTGCTGAAATTGTGACCGCGAGGCTTAGGGATTTTTTCAAAAAAAGTTGTTCAGACGTCGAGGGCTAATTCTGTTTCGATGATAAAAACCCATCGGTTTCCACTGAAAAACCTTTCAGGCGATCGTTTGCAACAGTTTGGCACCATTTTTGAGTGAATTGCAGAACGTGAGATTTTTGATGAAATTGTGACCCCGCAGCTTAGGGATTTTTTCAAAAAAAGTTGTTCAGACGTCGAGGGCTAATTCTGTTTCGATGATAAAAACCCATCTCTTTCCACCGAAAAACCTTTCAGGGGATCGTTTGCAAGAGTTTGGCACCATTTTTGAGTGAATTGCAGAACGTCAGATTTTTGCTGAAATTGTGACCGCGCGGCTTAGGGATTTTTTCAAAAAAGTTGTAAAGACCTTGCGGGATAATTCTGTTTCGATGATAAAAACCCATCTGTTTCCACCGAAAAACCTTTCAGGGTATCGTTTGCAACAGTTTGGCACCATTTTTGAGTGAATTGCAGAACGTGAGATTTTTGCTGAAATTGTGACCGCGCGGCTTAGGGATTTTTTCAAAAAAAGTTGTTCAGACGTCGAGGGCTAATTCTGTTTCGATGATAAAAACCCATCTCTTTCCACCGAAAAACCTTTCAGGGGATCGTTTGCAACAGTTTGGCACCATTTGTGAGTGAATTGCAGAACCTGAGATTTTTGCTGAAATTGTGACCGCGCGGCTTAGGGATTTTTTCAAAAAAAGTTGTAAAGACCTTGCGGGATAATTCTGTTTCGATGGTAAAAACCCATCTGTTTCCACCGAAAAACCTTTCAGGGGATCGTTAGCAACAGTTTGGCACCATTTTTGAGTGAATTGCAGAACTTCAGATTTTTGCTGAAATTGTGACCGCGCGGCTTAGGGATTTTTTCAAAAAAAGTTGTAAAGACCTTGCGGGATAATTCTGTTTCGATGATAAAAACCCATCTGTTTCCACCGAAAAACCTTTCAGGGTATCGTTTGCAACAGTTTGGCACCATTTTTGAGTGAATTGCAGAACGTGAGATTTTTGCTGAAATTGTGACCGCGAGGCTTAGGGATTTTTTCAAAAAAAGTTGTTCAGACGTCGAGGGCTAATTCTGTTTCGATGATAAAAACCCATCTGTTTCCACTGAAAAACCTTTCAGGCGATCGTTTGCAACAGTTTGGCACCATTTTTGAGTGAATTGCAGAACGTGAGATTTTTGATGAAATTGTGACCCCGCAGCTTAGGGATTTTTTCAAAAAAAGTTGTTCAGACGTCGAGGGCTAATTCTGTTTCGATGATAAAAACCCATCTCTTTCCACCGAAAAACCTTTCAGGGGATCGTTTGCAAGAGTTTGGCACCATTTTTGAGTGAATTGCAGAACGTCAGATTTTTGCTGAAATTGTGACCGCGCGGCTTAGGGATTTTTTCAAAAAAAGTTGTTCAGACGTCGAGGGCTAATTCTGTTTCGATGATAAAAACCCATCTCTTTCCACCGAAAAACCTTTCAGGGGATCGTTTGCAACAGTTTGGCACCATTTGTGAGTGAATTGCAGAACGTGAGATTTTTGCTGAAATTGTGACCGCGCGGCTTAGGGATTTTTTCAAAAAAAGTTGTAAAGACCTTGCGGGATAATTCTGTTTCGATGGTAAAAACCCATCTGTTTCCACCGAAAAACCTTTCAGGGGATCGTTAGCAACAGTTTGGCACCATTTTTGAGTGAATTGCAGAACTTCAGATTTTTGCTGAAATTGTGACCGCGCGGCTTAGGGATTTTTTCAAAAAAAGTTGTAAAGACCTTGCGGGATAATTCTGTTTCGATGATAAAAACCCATCTGTTTCCACCGAAAAACCTTTCAGGGTATCGTTTGCAACAGTTTGGCACCATTTTTGAGTGAATTGCAGAACGTGAGATTTTTGCTGAAATTGTGACCGCGAGGCTTAGGGATTTTTTCAAAAAAAGTTGTTCAGACGTCGAGGGCTAATTCTGTTTCGATGATAAAAACCCATCTGTTTCCACTGAAAAACCTTTCAGGCGATCGTTTGCAACAGTTTGGCACCATTTTTGAGTGAATTGCAGAACGTGAGATTTTTGATGAAATTGTGACCCCGCAGCTTAGGGATTTTTTCAAAAAAAGTTGTTCAGACGTCGAGGGCTAATTCTGTTTCGATGATAAAAACCCATCTCTTTCCACTGAAAAACCTTTCAGGGGATCGTTTGCAACAGTTTGGCACCATTTTTGATTGAATTGCAGAACGTGAGATTTTTGCTGGAATTGTGACCGCGCGGCTTAGGGATTCTTTCAAAAAAAGTTGTAAAGACCTTGCGGGATAATTCTGTTTCGATGATAAAAACCCATCTGTTTCCACCGAAAAACCTTTCAGGGGATCGTTTGCAACAGTTTGGCACCATTTCTGAGTGAATTGCAGAACGTCAGATTTTTGCTGAAATTGTGACCGCGCGGCTTAGGGATTTTTTCAAAATATGTTGTTCAGACCTTGCGGGATAATTCTGTTTCAATGATAAAAACCCATCTGTTTCCACCGAAAAACCTTTCAGGGGATCGTTTGCAACAGTTTGGCACCATTTCTGAGTGAATTGCAGAACGTCAGTTTTTGCTGAAATTGTGACCGCGCGGCTTAGGGATTTTTTCAAAAAATGTTGTTTAGACTTTGCGGGATAATTCTGTTTCAATGACAAAAACCCATCTCTTTCCACCGAAAAACCTTTCAGGGGATCGTTTGCAACAGTTTGGCACCATTTTTGAGTGAATTGCAGAACGTCAGATTTTTGCTGAAATTGTGACCGCGCGGCTTAGGGATTTTTTCAAAAAATGTTGTTCAGACCTTGCGGGATAATTCTGTTTCGATGATAAAAACACATCTGTTTCCACCGAAAAACCTTTCAGGGGATCGTTTGCAACAGTTTGGCACCATTTTTGAGTGAATTGCAGAACGTCAGATTTTTGCTGAAATTGTGACCGCGCGGCTTAGGGATTTTTTCAAAAAATGTTGTTCAGACCTTGCGGGATAATTCTGTTTCGATGAAAAAAAAACACATCTGTTTCCACCGAAAAACCTTTCAGGGTATCGTTTGCAACAGTTTGGCACCATTTTTGAGTGAATTGCAGAACGTGAGATTTTTGCTGAAATTGTGACCGCGCGGCTTAGGGATTTTTTCAAAAAAAGTTGTTCAGACGTCGAGGGCTAATTCTGTTTCGATGATAAAATCCCATCTGTTTCCACTGAAAAACCTTTCAGGCGATCGTTTGCAACAGTTTGGCACCATTTTTGAGTGAATTGCAGAACGTGAGATTTTTGATGAAATTGTGACCGCGCGGCTTAGGGATTTTTTCAAAAAAAGTTGTAAAGACCTTGTGGGATAATTCTGTTTCGATGATAAAAACCCATCTGTTTCCACCGAAAAACCTTTCAGGGGATCGTTTGCAACAGTTTGGCACCATTTTTGAGTGAATTGCAGAACGTGAGATTTTTGCTGGAATTGTGACCGCGCGGCTTAGGGATTTTTTCAAAAAATGTTGTTTAGACTTTGTGGGATAATTCTGTTTCAATGACAAAAACCCATCTCTTTCCACCGAAAAACCTTTCAGGGGATCGTTTGCAACAGTTTGGCACCATTTCTGAGTGAATTGCAGAACGTCAGATTTTTGCTGAAATTGTGACCGCGCGGCTTAGGGATTTTTTCAAAAAAAGTTGTAAAGACCTTGCGGGATAATTCTGTTTCGATGATAAAAACCCATCTGTTTCCACCGAAAAACCTTTCAGGGGATCGTTTGCAACAGTTTGGCACCATTTCTGAGTGAATTGCAGAACGTCAGATTTTTGCTGAAATTGTGACCGCGCGGCTTAGGGATTTTTTCAAAAAAAGTTGTTCAGACCTTGCGGGATAATTCTGTTTCAATGATAAAAACCCATCTGTTTCCACCGAAAAACCTTTCAGGGGATCGTTTGCAACAGTTTGGCACCATTTCTGAGTGAATTGCAGAACGTCAGATTTTTGCTGAAATTGTGACCGCGCGGCTTAGGGATTTTTTCAAAAAAAGTTGTTCAGACCTTGCGGGATAATTCTGTTTCAATGATAAAAACCCATCTGTTTCCACCGAAAAACCTTTCAGGGGATCGTTTGCAACAGTTTGGCACCATTTTTGAGTGAATTGCAGAACGTGAGATTTTTGCTGAAATTGTGACCGCGCGGCTTAGGGATTTTTTCAAAAAAAGTTGTAAAGACCTTGCGGGATAATTCTGTTTCGATGATAAAAACCCATCTGTTTCCACCGAAAAACCTTTCAGGGGGTCGTTTGCAACAGTTTGGCACCATTTTTGAGTGAATTGCAGAACGTCAGATTTTTGCTGAAATTGTGACCGCGCGGCTTAGGGATTTTTTCAAAAAAAGTTGTAAAGACGTTTCGGGATAATTCTGTTTCGATGATAAAAACCCATCTGTTTCCACCGAAAAACCTTTCAGGGGATCGTTTGCAACAGTTTGGCACCATTTCTGAGTGAATTGCAGAACGTCAGATTTTTGCTGAAATTGTGACCGCGCGGCTTAGGGATTTTTTCAAAATATGTTGTTCAGACCTTGCGGGATAATTCTGTTTCGATGATAAAAACCCATCTGTTTCCACCGAAAAACCTTTCAGGGGATCGTTTGCAACAGTTTGGCACCATTTCTGAGTGAATTGCAGAACGTCAGATTTTTGCTGAAATTGTGACCGCGCGGCTTAGGGATTTTTTCAAAAAAAGTTGTTCAGACCTTGCGGGATAATTCTGTTTCAATGATAAAAACCCATCTGTTTCCACCGAAAAACCTTTCAGGGGATCGTTTGCAACAGTTTGGCACCATTTCTGAGTGAATTGCAGAACGTCAGATTTTTGCTGAAATTGTGACCACGCGGCTTAGGGATTTTTTTCAAAAAATGTTGTTCAGACCTTGCAGGATAATTCTGTTTCGATGGTAAAAACCCATCTGTTTCCACCGAAAAACCTTTCAGGGGATCGTTTGCAACAGTTTGGCACCATTTCTGAGTGAATTGCAGAACGTCAGATTTTTGCTGAAATTGTGACCGCGCGGCTTAGGGATTTTTTCAAAAAAAAAGTTGTAAAGTCCTTGCGGGATAATTCTGTTTCGATGGTAAAAACCCATCTGTTTCCACCGAAAAACCTTTCAGGGGATCGTTTGCAACAGTTTGGCACCATTTCTGAGTGAATTGCAGAACGTGAGATTTTTGCTGAAATTGTGACCGCGCGGCTTAGGGATTTTTTCAAAAAAAGTTGTTCAGACGTCGAGGGCTAATTCTGTTTCGATGATAAAAACCCATCTGTTTCCACTGAAAAACCTTTCAGGTGATCGTTTGCAACAGTTTGGCACCATTTTTGAGTGAATTGCAGAACGTGAGATTTTTGCTGAAATTGTGACCGCGCGGCTTAGGGATTTTTTCAAAAAATGTTGTTTAGACTTTGTTGGATAATTCTGTTTCAATGACAAAAACCCATCTCTTTCCACCGAAAAACCTTTCAGGGGATCATTTGCAACAGTTTGGCACCATTTCTGAGTGAATTGCAGAACGTGAGATTTTTGCTGAAATTGTGACCGCGCGGCTTAGGGATTTTTTCAAAAAAAGTTGTAAAGACCTTGCGGGATAATTCTGTTTCGATGATAAAAACCCATCTGTTTCCACCGAAAAACCTTTCAGGGGATCGTTTGCAACAGTTTGGCACCATTTCTGAGTGAATTGCAGAACGTCAGATTTTTGCTGAAATTGTGACCGCGCGGCTTAGGGATTTTTTCAAAAAAAGTTGTTCAGACCTTGCGGGATAATTCTGTTTCAATGATAAAAACCCATCTGTTTCCACCGAAAAACCTTTCAGGGGATCGTTTGCAACAGTTTGGCACCATTTCTGAGTGAATTGCAGAACGTCAGATTTTTGCTGAAATTGTGACCGCGCGGCTTAGGGATTTTTTCAAAAAAAGTTGTTCAGACCTTGCGGGATAATTCTGTTTCAATGATAAAAACCCATCTGTTTCCACCGAAAAACCTTTCAGGGGATCGTTTGCAACAGTTTGGCACCATTTCTGAGTGAATTGCAGAACGTGAGATTTTTGCTGAAATTGTGACCGCGCGGCTTAGGGATTTTTTCAAAAAAAAAGTTGTAAAGTCCTTGCGGGATAATTCTGTTTCGATGGTAAAAACCCATCTGTTTCCACCGAAAAACCTTTCAGGGGATCGTTTGCAACAGTTTGGCACCATTTCTGAGTGAATTGCAGAACGTGAGATTTTTGATGAAATTGTGACCGCGCGGCTTAGGGATTTTTTCAAAAAAAGTTGTAAAGACCTTGCGGGATAATTCTGTTTCGATGATAAAAACCCATCTGTTTCCACCGAAAAACCTTTCAGGGGATCGTTTGCAACAGTTTGGCACCATTTTTGAGTGAATTGCAGAACGTGAGATTTTTGCTGAAATTGTGACCGCGCGGCTTAGGGATTTTTTCAAAAAATGTTGTTTAGACTTTGTTGGATAATTCTGTTTCAATGACAAAAACCCATCTCTTTCCACCGAAAAACCTTTCAGGGGATCATTTGCAACAGTTTGGCACCATTTCTGAGTGAATTGCAGAACGTGAGATTTTTGCTGAAATTGTGACCGCGCGGCTTAGGGATTTTTTCAAAAAAAGTTGTAAAGACCTTGCGGGATAATTCTGTTTCGATGATAAAAACCCATCTGTTTCCACCGAAAAACCTTTCAGGGGATCGTTTGCAACAGTTTGGCACCATTTCTGAGTGAATTGCAGAACGTCAGATTTTTGCTGAAATTGTGACCGCGCGGCTTAGGGATTTTTTCAAAAAAAGTTGTTCAGACCTTGCGGGATAATTCTGTTTCAATGATAAAAACCCATCTGTTTCCACCGAAAAACCTTTCAGGGGATCGTTTGCAACAGTTTGGCACCATTTCTGAGTGAATTGCAGAACGTCAGATTTTTGCTGAAATTGTGACCGCGCGGCTTAGGGATTTTTTCAAAAAAATGTTGTTCAGACCTTGCGGGATAATTCTGTTTCAATGATAAAAACCCATCTGTTTCCACCGAAAAACCTTTCAGGGGATCGTTTGCAACAGTTTGGCACCATTTCTGAGTGAATTGCAGAACGTCAGATTTTTGCTGAAATTGTGACCGCGCGGCTTAGGGATTTTTTCAAAAAATGTTGTTTAGACTTTGCGGGATAATTCTGTTTCAATGACAAAAACCCATCTCTTTCCACCGAAAAACCTTTCAGGGGATCTTTTGCAACAGTTTGGCACCATTTTTGAGTGAATTGCAGAACGTCAGATTTTTGCTGAAATTGTGACCGCGCGGCTTAGGGATTTTTTCAAAAAAAGTTGTAAAGACCTTGCGGGATAATTCTGTTTCGATGGTAAAAACCCATCTGTTTCCACCGAAAAACCTTTCAGGGGATCGTTTGCAACAGTTTGGCACCATTTTTGAGTGAATTGCAGAACGTCAGATTTTTGCTGGAATTGTGACCGCGCGGCTTAGGGATTTTTTCAAAAAAAAGTTGTAAAGACCTTGCGGGATAATTCTGTTTCGATGATAAAAACCCATCTGTTTCCACCGAAAAACCTTTCAGGGGATCGTTTGCAACAGTTTGGCACCATTTTTGAGTGAATTGCAGAACGTGAGATTTTTGCTGGAATTGTGACCGCGCGGCTTAGGGATTTTTTCAAAATATGTTGTTCAGACCTTGCGGGATAATTCTGTTTCGATGATAAAAACCCATCTGTTTCCACCGAAAAACCTTTCAGGGGATCGTTTGCAACAGTTTGGCACCATTTCTGAGTGAATTGCAGAACGTCAGATTTTTGCTGAAATTGTGACCGCGCGGCTTAGGGATTTTTTCAAAAAATGTTGTTTAGACTTTGCGGGATAATTCTGTTTCAATGACAAAAACCCATCTCTTTCCACCGAAAAACCTTTCAGGGGATCGTTTGCAACAGTTTGGCACCATTTTTGAGTGAATTGCAGAACGTCAGATTTTTGATGAAATTGTGACCGCGCGGCTTAGGGATTTTTTCAAAAAAAGTTGTTCAGACGTCGAGGGCTAATTCTGTTTCGATGATAAAAACCCATCTGTTTCCACCGAAAAACCTTTCAGGTGATCGTTTGCAACAGTTTGGCACCATTTTTGAGTGAATTGCAGAACGTGAGATTTTTGATGAAATTGTTACCGCGCGGCTTAGGGATTTTTTCAAAAAAAGTTGTAAAGACCTTGCGGGATAATTCTGTTTCGATGATAAAAACCCATCTGTTTCCACCGAAAAACCTTTCAGGGGATCGTTTGCAACAGTTTGGCACCATTTCTGAGTGAATTGCAGAACGTCAGATTTTTGCTGAAATTGTGACCGCGCGGCTTAGGGATTTTTTCAAAAATGTTGTTTACACTTTGAGGGATAATTCTGTTTCAATGACAAAAACCCATCTCTTTCCACCGAAAAACCTTTCAGGGGATCTTTTGCAACAGTTTGGCACCATTTTTGAGTGAATTGCAGAACGTGAGATTTTTGATGAAATTGTGACCGCGCGGCTTAGGGATTTTTTAAAAAAAATGTTGTTCAGACCCTGCGGGATAATTCTGTTTCGATGATAAAAACCCATCTGTTTCCACCGAAAAACCTTTCAGGGGATTGTTTGCAACACTTTGGCACCATTTCTGAGTGAATTGCAGAACGTCAGATTTTTGCTGAAATTGTGACCGCGCGGCTTAGGGATTTTTTCAAAAAATGTTGTTTAGACTTTGCGGGATAATTCTGTTTCAATGACAAAAACCCATCTCTTTCCACCGAAAAACCTTTCAGGGGATCGTTTGCAACAGTTTGGCACCATTTTTGAGTGAATTGCAGAACGTAAGATTTTTGCTGAAATTGTGACCGCGAGGCTTAGGGATTTTTTCAAAAAAAAGTTGTAAAGACCTTGCGGGATAATTCTGTTTCGATGATAAAAACCCATCTGTTTCCACCGAAAAACCTTTCAGGGGATCGTTTGCAACAGTTTGGCACCATTTTTGAGTGAATTGCAGAACGTGAGATTTTTGCTGAAATTGTGACCGCGCGGCTTAGGGATTTTTTCAAAAAAAGTTGTTCAGTCGTTGAGGGCTAATTCTGTTTCGATGATAAAAACCCATCTGTTTCCACCGAAAAACCTTTCAGGGGATCGTTTGCAACAGTTTGGCACCATTTTTGAGTGAATTGCAGAACGTGAGATTTTTGATGAAATTGTGACCGCGCGGCTTAGGGATTTTTTTCAAAAAAGTTGTAAAGACCTTGCGGGATAATTCTGTTTCGATGGTAAAAACCCATCTGTTTCCACCGAAAAACCTTTCAGGGGATCGTTTGCAACAGTTTGGCACCATTTTTGAGTGAATTGCAGAACGTCAGATTTTTGCTGAAATTGTGACCGCGCGGCTTAGGGATTTTTTCAAAAAATGTTGTTTAGACTTTGCGGGATAATTCTGTTTCAATGACAAAAACCCATCTCTTTCCACCGAAAAACCTTTCAGGGGATCGTTTGCAACAGTTTGGCACCATTTTTGAGTGAATTGCAGAACGTCAGATTTTTGATGAAATTGTGACCGCGCGGCTTAGGGATTTTTTCAAAAAAAGTTGTTCAGACGTCGAGGGCTAATTCTGTTTCTAAGATAAAAACCCATCTGTTTCCACTGAAAAACCTTTCAGGTGATCGTTTGCAACAGTTTGGCACCATTTTTGAGTGAATTGCAGAACGTGAGATTTTTGATGAAATTGTGACCGCGCGGCTTAGGGATTTTTTCAAAAAAGTTGTAAAGACCTTGCGGGATAATTCTGTTTCGATGATAAAAACCCATCTGTTTCCACCGAAAAACCTTTCAGGGGATCGTTTGCAACAGTTTGGCACCATTTCTGAGTGAATTGCAGAACGTCAGATTTTTGCTGAAATTGTGACCGCGCGGCTTAGGGATTTTTTCAAAAAATGTTCTTTACACTTTGAGGGATAATTCTGTTTCAATGACAAAAACCCATCTCTTTCCACCGAAAAACCTTTCAGGGGATCTTTTGCAACAGTTTGGCACCATTTTTGAGTGAATTGCAGAACGTGAGATTTTTGATGAAATTGTGACCGCGCGGCTTAGGGATTTTTTAAAAAAAATGTTGTTCAGACCCTGCGGGATAATTCTGTTTCGATGATAAAAACCCATCTGTTTCCACCGAAAAACCTTTCAGGGGATTGTTTGCAACACTTTGGCACCATTTCTGAGTGAATTGCAGAACGTCAGATTTTTGCTGAAATTGTGACCGCGCGGCTTAGGGATTTTTTCAAAAAATGTTGTTTAGACTTTGCGGGATAATTCTGTTTCAATGACAAAAACCCATCTCTTTCCACCGAAAAACCTTTCAGGGGATCGTTTGCAACAGTTTGGCACCATTTTTGAGTGAATTGCAGAACGTAAGATTTTTGCTGAAATTGTTACCGCGCGGCTTAGGGATTTTTTCAAAAAAAAGTTGTAAAGACCTTGCGGGATAATTCTGTTTCGATGATAAAAACCCATCTGTTTCCACCGAAAAACCTTTCAGGGGATCGTTTGCAACAGTTTGGCACCATTTTTGAGTGAATTGCAGAACGTGAGATTTTTGCTGAAATTGTGACCGCGCGGCTTAGGGATTTTTTCAAAAAAAGTTGTTCAGTCGTTGAGGGCTAATTCTGTTTCGATGATAAAAACCCATCTGTTTCCACCGAAAAACCTTTCAGGGGATCGTTTGCAACAGTTTGGCACCATTTTTGAGTGAATTGCAGAACGTGAGATTTTTGATGAAATTGTGACCGCGCGGCTTAGGGATTTTTTTCAAAAAAAGTTGTAAAGACCTTGCGGGATAATTCTGTTTCGATGGTAAAAACCCATCTGTTTCCACCGAAAAACCTTTCAGGGGATCGTTTGCAACAGTTTGGCACCATTTTTGAGTGAATTGCAGAACGTGAGATTTTTGCTGGAATTGTGACCGCGCGGCTTAGGGATTTTTTCAAAAAAAGTTGTAAAGACCTTGCGGGATAATTCTGTTTCGATGATAAAAACCCATCTGTTTCCACTGAAAAACCTTTCAGGGGATCATTTGCAACAGTTTGGCACCATTTCTGAGTGAATTGCAGAACGTCAGATTTTTGCTGAAATTGTGACCGCGCGGCTTAGGGATTTCTTCAAAAAATGTTGTTTACACTTTGAGGGATAATTCTGTTTCAATGACAAAAACCCATCTCTTTCCACTGAAAAACCTTTCAGGGGATCTTTTGCAACAGTTTGGCACCATTTTTGAGTGAATTGCAGAACGTTAGATTTTTGATGAAATTGTGACCGCGCGGCTTAGGGATTTTTTTAAAAAAATGTTTTTCAGACCTTGCGGGATAATTCTATTTCGATGATAAAAACCCATCTGTTTCCACCGAAAAACCTTTCAGGGGATCGTTTGCAACAGTTTGGCACCATTTTTGAGTGAATTGCAGAACGTCAGATTTTTGCTGAAATTGTTACCGCGCGGCTTAGGGATTTTTTCAAAAAAAAGTTGTAAAGACCTTGCGGGATAATTCTGTTTCGATGATAAAAACCCATCTGTTTCCACCGAAAAACCTTTCAGGGGATCGTTTGCAACAGTTTGGCACCATTTTTGAGTGAATTGCAGAACGTCAGATTTTTGCTGAAATTGTGACCGCGCGGCTTAGGGATTTTTTCAAAAAAAGTTGTTCAGACGTTGAGGGCTAATTCTGTTTCAATGACAAAAACCCATCTCTTTCCACCGAAAAACCTTTCAGGGGATCGTTTGCAACAGTTTGGCACCATTTTTGAGTGAATTGCAGAACGTCAGATTTTTGCTGAAATTGTTACCGCGCGGCTTAGGGATTTTTTCAAAAAAAGTTGTTCAGACGTCGAGGGCTAATTCTGTTTCGATGATAAAAACCCATCTGTTTCCACCGAAAAACCTTTCAGGGGATCGTTTGCAACAGTTTGGCACCATTTTTGAGTGAATTGCAGAACGTGAGATTTTTGATGAAATTGTGACCGCGCGGCTTAGGGATTTTTTTCAAAAAAAGTTGTAAAGACCTTGCGGGATAATTCTGTTTCGATGGTAAAAACCCATCTGTTTCCACCGAAAAACCTTTCAGGGGATCGTTTGCAACAGTTTGGCACCATTTTTGAGTGAATTGCAGAACGTGAGATTTTTGCTGGAATTGTGACCGCGCGGCTTAGGGATTTTTTCAAAATATGTTGTTCAGACCTTGCGGGATAATTCTGTTTCGATGATAAAAACCCATCTGTTTCCACCGAAAAACCTTTCAGGGGATCGTTTGCAACAGTTTGGCACCATTTTTGAGTGAATTGCAGAACGTGAGATTTTTGCTGGAATTGTGACCGCGCGACTTAGGGATTTTTTCAAAAAAAGTTGTTCAGACGTCGAGGGCTAATTCTGTTTTGATGATAAAAACCCATCTCTTTCCACCGAAAAACCTTTCAGGGGATCGTTTGCAACAGTTTGGCACCGTTTTTGAGTGAATTGCAGAACGTGAGATTTTTGATGAAATTGTGACCGCGCGGCTTAGGGATTTTTTCAAAAAAAGTTGTTCAGACGTCGAGGGCTAATTCTGTTTCGATGATAAAAACCCATCTGTTTCCACCGAAAAACCTTTCAGGGGATCGTTTGCAACAGTTTGGCACCATTTTTGAGTGAATTGCAGAACGTGAGATTTTTGCTGGAATTGTGACCGCGCGGCTTAGGGATTTTTTCAAAAAAAGTTGTTCAGACCTTGCGGGATAATTCTGTTTCGATGACAAAAACCCATCTCTTTCCACCGAAAAACCTTTCAGGGGATCGTTTGCAACTGTTTGGCACCGTTTTTGAGTGAATTGCAGAACGTGAGATTTTTGCTGGAATTGTGACCGCGCGGCTTAGGGATTTTTTCAAAAAAAGTTGTAAAGACCTTGCGGGATAATTCTGTTTCGATGGTAAAAACCCATCTGTTTCCACCGAAAAACCTTCCAGGGGATCGTTTGCAACAGTTTGGCACCATTTTTGAGTGAATTGCAGAACGTGAGATTTTTGATGAAATTGTGACCGCGCGGCTTAGGGATTTTTTCAAAAAATGTTGTTTAGACTTTGCGGGATAATTCTGTTTCAATGACAAAAACCCATCTCTTTCCACCGAAAAACCTTTCAGGGGATCGTTTGCAAGAGTTTGGCACCATTTTTGAGTGAATTGCAGAACGTCAGATTTTTGCTGAAATTGTGACCGCGCGGCTTAGGGATTTTTTCAAAAAAAGTTGTAAAGACCTTGCGGGATAATTCTGTTTCGATGATAAAAACCCATCTGTTTCCACCGAAAAACCTTTCAAGGTATCGTTTGCAACAGTTTGGCACCATTTTTGAGTGAATTGCAGAACGTGAGATTTTTGCTGAAATTGTGACCGCGCGGCTTAGGGATTTTTTCAAAAAAAGTTGTTCAGACGTCGAGGGCTAATTCTGTTTCGATGATAAAAACCCATCTCTTTCCACCGAAAAACCTTTCAGGGGATCGTTTGCAACAGTTTGGCACCATTTGTGAGTGAATTGCAGAACGTGAGATTTTTGCTGAAATTGTGACCGCGAGGCTTAGGGATTTTTTCAAAAAAAGTTGTTCAGACGTCGAGGGCTAATTCTGTTTCGATGATAAAAACCCATCGGTTTCCACTGAAAAACCTTTCAGGCGATCGTTTGCAACAGTTTGGCACCATTTTTGAGTGAATTGCAGAACGTGAGATTTTTGATGAAATTGTGACCCCGCAGCTTAGGGATTTTTTCAAAAAAAGTTGTTCAGACGTCGAGGGCTAATTCTGTTTCGATGATAAAAACCCATCTCTTTCCACCGAAAAACCTTTCAGGGGATCGTTTGCAAGAGTTTGGCACCATTTTTGAGTGAATTGCAGAACGTCAGATTTTTGCTGAAATTGTGACCGCGCGGCTTAGGGATTTTTTCAAAAAAAGTTGTAAAGACCTTGCGGGATAATTCTGTTTCGATGATAAAAACCCATCTGTTTCCACCGAAAAACCTTTCAGGGTATCGTTTGCAACAGTTTGGCACCATTTTTGAGTGAATTGCAGAACGTGAGATTTTTGCTGAAATTGTGACCGCGCGGCTTAGGGATTTTTTCAAAAAAAGTTGTTCAGACGTCGAGGGCTAATTCTGTTTCGATGATAAAAACCCATCTCTTTCCACCGAAAAACCTTTCAGGGGATCGTTTGCAACAGTTTGGCACCATTTGTGAGTGAATTGCAGAACGTGAGATTTTTGCTGAAATTGTGACCGCGCGGCTTAGGGATTTTTTCAAAAAAAGTTGTAAAGACCTTGCGGGATAATTCTGTTTCGATGGTAAAAACCCATCTGTTTCCACCGAAAAACCTTTCAGGGGATCGTTAGCAACAGTTTGGCACCATTTTTGAGTGAATTGCAGAACTTCAGATTTTTGCTGAAATTGTGACCGCGCGGCTTAGGGATTTTTTCAAAAAAAGTTGTAAAGACCTTGCGGGATAATTCTGTTTCGATGATAAAAACCCATCTGTTTCCACCGAAAAACCTTTCAGGGTATCGTTTGCAACAGTTTGGCACCATTTTTGAGTGAATTGCAGAACGTGAGATTTTTGCTGAAATTGTGACCGCGAGGCTTAGGGATTTTTTCAAAAAAAGTTGTTCAGACGTCGAGGGCTAATTCTGTTTCGATGATAAAAACCCATCTGTTTCCACTGAAAAACCTTTCAGGCGATCGTTTGCAACAGTTTGGCACCATTTTTGAGTGAATTGCAGAACGTGAGATTTTTGATGAAATTGTGACCCCGCAGCTTAGGGATTTTTTCAAAAAAAGTTGTTCAGACGTCGAGGGCTAATTCTGTTTCGATGATAAAAACCCATCTCTTTCCACCGAAAAACCTTTCAGGGGATCGTTTGCAAGAGTTTGGCACCATTTTTGAGTGAATTGCAGAACGTCAGATTTTTGCTGAAATTGTGACCGCGCGGCTTAGGGATTTTTTCAAAAAAAGTTGTAAAGACCTTGCGGGATAATTCTGTTTCGATGATAAAAACCCATCTGTTTCCACCGAAAAACCTTTCAGGGTATCGTTTGCAACAGTTTGGCACCATTTTTGAGTGAATTGCAGAACGTGAGATTTTTGCTGAAATTGTGACCGCGCGGCTTAGGGATTTTTTCAAAAAAAGTTGTTCAGACGTCGAGGGCTAATTCTGTTTCGATGATAAAAACCCATCTCTTTCCACCGAAAAACCTTTCAGGGGATCGTTTGCAACAGTTTGGCACCATTTGTGAGTGAATTGCAGAACGTGAGATTTTTGCTGAAATTGTGACCGCGCGGCTTAGGGATTTTTTCAAAAAAAGTTGTAAAGACCTTGCGGGATAATTCTGTTTCGATGGTAAAAACCCATCTGTTTCCACCGAAAAACCTTTCAGGGGATCGTTAGCAACAGTTTGGCACCATTTTTGAGTGAATTGCAGAACTTCAGATTTTTGCTGAAATTGTGACCGCGCGGCTTAGGGATTTTTTCAAAAAAAGTTGTAAAGACCTTGCGGGATAATTCTGTTTCGATGATAAAAACCCATCTGTTTCCACCGAAAAACCTTTCAGGGTATCGTTTGCAACAGTTTGGCACCATTTTTGAGTGAATTGCAGAACGTGAGATTTTTGCTGAAATTGTGACCGCGAGGCTTAGGGATTTTTTCAAAAAAAGTTGTTCAGACGTCGAGGGCTAATTCTGTTTCGATGATAAAAACCCATCTGTTTCCACTGAAAAACCTTTCAGGCGATCGTTTGCAACAGTTTGGCACCATTTTTGAGTGAATTGCAGAACGTGAGATTTTTGATGAAATTGTGACCCCGCAGCTTAGGGATTTTTTCAAAAAAAGTTGTTCAGACGTCGAGGGCTAATTCTGTTTCGATGATAAAAACCCATCTCTTTCCACTGAAAAACCTTTCAGGGGATCGTTTGCAACAGTTTGGCACCATTTTTGATTGAATTGCAGAACGTGAGATTTTTGCTGGAATTGTGACCGCGCGGCTTAGGGATTCTTTCAAAAAAAGTTGTAAAGACCTTGCGGGATAATTCTGTTTCGATGATAAAAACCCATCTGTTTCCACCGAAAAACCTTTCAGGGGATCGTTTGCAACAGTTTGGCACCATTTCTGAGTGAATTGCAGAACGTCAGATTTTTGCTGAAATTGTGACCGCGCGGCTTAGGGATTTTTTCAAAATATGTTGTTCAGACCTTGCGGGATAATTCTGTTTCAATGATAAAAACCCATCTGTTTCCACCGAAAAACCTTTCAGGGGATCGTTTGCAACAGTTTGGCACCATTTCTGAGTGAATTGCAGAACGTGAGATTTTTGCTGGAATTGTGACCGCGCGGCTTAGGGATTTTTTCAAAAAAAGTTGTAAAGACCTTGCGGGATAATTCTGTTTCGATGATAAAAACCCATCTGTTTCCACTGAAAAACCTTTCAGGGGATCATTTGCAACAGTTTGGCACCATTTTTGATTGAATTGCAGAACGTGAGATTTTTGCTGGAATTGTGACCGCGCGGCTTAGGGATTCTTTCAAAAAAAGTTGTAAAGACCTTGCGGGATAATTCTGTTTCGATGATAAAAACCCATCTGTTTCCACCGAAAAACCTTTCAGGGGATCGTTTGCAACAGTTTGGCACCATTTCTGAGTGAATTGCAGAACGTCAGATTTTTGCTGAAATTGTGACCGCGCGGCTTAGGGATTTTTTCAAAATATGTTGTTCAGACCTTGCGGGATAATTCTGTTTCAATGATAAAAACCCATCTGTTTCCACCGAAAAACCTTTCAGGGGATCGTTTGCAACAGTTTGGCACCATTTTTGAGTGAATTGCAGAACGTGAGATTTTTGCTGGAATTGTGACCGCGCGGCTTAGGGATTTTTTCAAAAAAAGTTGTAAAGACCTTGCGGGATAATTCTGTTTCGATGATAAAAACCCATCTGTTTCCACTGAAAAACCTTTCAGGGGATCATTTGCAACAGTTTGGCACCATTTCTGAGTGAATTGCAGAACGTCAGATTTTTGCTGAAATTGTGACCGCGCGGCTTAGGGATTTCTTCAAAAAATGTTGTTTACACTTTGAGGGATAATTCTGTTTCAATGACAAAAACCCATCTCTTTCCACCGAAAAACCTTTCAGGGGATCTTTTGCAACAGTTTGGCACCATTTTTGAGTGAATTGCAGAACGTTAGATTTTTGATGAAATTGTGACCGCGCGGCTTAGGGATTTTTTTAAAAAAATGTTTTTCAGACCTTGCGGGATAATTCTATTTCGATGATAAAAACCCATCTGTTTCCACCGAAAAACCTTTCAGGGGATCGTTTGCAACAGTTTGGCACCATTTTTGAGTGAATTGCAGAACGTCAGATTTTTGCTGAAATTGTTACCGCGCGGCTTAGGGATTTTTTCAAAAAAAAGTTGTAAAGACCTTGCGGGATAATTCTGTTTCGATGATAAAAACCCATCTGTTTCCACCGAAAAACCTTTCAGGGGATCGTTTGCAACAGTTTGGCACCATTTTTGAGTGAATTGCAGAACGTCAGATTTTTGCTGAAATTGTGACCGCGCGGCTTAGGGATTTTTTCAAAAAAAGTTGTTCAGACGTTGAGGGCTAATTCTGTTTCAATGACAAAAACCCATCTCTTTCCACCGAAAAACCTTTCAGGGGATCGTTTGCAACAGTTTGGCACCATTTTTGAGTGAATTGCAGAACGTCAGATTTTTGCTGAAATTGTTACCGCGCGGCTTAGGGATTTTTTCAAAAAAAGTTGTTCAGACGTCGAGGGCTAATTCTGTTTCGATGATAAAAACCCATCTGTTTCCACCGAAAAACCTTTCAGGGGATCGTTTGCAACAGTTTGGCACCATTTTTGAGTGAATTGCAGAACGTGAGATTTTTGATGAAATTGTGACCGCGCGGCTTAGGGATTTTTTCAAAAAAAGTTGTAAAGACCTTGCGGGATAATTCTGTTTCGATGATAAAAACCCATCTGTTTCCACTGAAAAACCTTTCAGGGGATCATTTGCAACAGTTTGGCACCATTTCTGAGTGAATTGCAGAACGTCAGATTTTTGCTGAAATTGTGACCGCGCGGCTTAGGGATTTCTTCAAAAAATGTTGTTTACACTTTGAGGGATAATTCTGTTTCAATGACAAAAACCCATCTCTTTCCACCGAAAAACCTTTCAGGGGATCTTTTGCAACAGTTTGGCACCATTTTTGAGTGAATTGCAGAACGTTAGATTTTTGATGAAATTGTGACCGCGCGGCTTAGGGATTTTTTTAAAAAAATGTTTTTCAGACCTTGCGGGATAATTCTATTTCGATGATAAAAACCCATCTGTTTCCACCGAAAAACCTTTCAGGGGATCGTTTGCAACAGTTTGGCACCATTTTTGAGTGAATTGCAGAACGTCAGATTTTTGCTGAAATTGTTACCGCGCGGCTTAGGGATTTTTTCAAAAAAAAGTTGTAAAGACCTTGCGGGATAATTCTGTTTCGATGATAAAAACCCATCTGTTTCCACCGAAAAACCTTTCAGGGGATCGTTTGCAACAGTTTGGCACCATTTTTGAGTGAATTGCAGAACGTCAGATTTTTGCTGAAATTGTGACCGCGCGGCTTAGGGATTTTTTCAAAAAAAGTTGTTCAGACGTTGAGGGCTAATTCTGTTTCAATGACAAAAACCCATCTCTTTCCACCGAAAAACCTTTCAGGGGATCGTTTGCAACAGTTTGGCACCATTTTTGAGTGAATTGCAGAACGTCAGATTTTTGCTGAAATTGTTACCGCGCGGCTTAGGGATTTTTTCAAAAAAAGTTGTTCAGACGTCGAGGGCTAATTCTGTTTCGATGATAAAAACCCATCTGTTTCCACCGAAAAACCTTTCAGGGGATCGTTTGCAACAGTTTGGCACCATTTTTGAGTGAATTGCAGAACGTGAGATTTTTGATGAAATTGTGACCGCGCGGCTTAGGGATTTTTTTCAAAAAAAGTTGTAAAGACCTTGCGGGATAATTCTGTTTCGATGGTAAAAACCCATCTGTTTCCACCGAAAAACCTTTCAGGGGATCGTTTGCAACAGTTTGGCACCATTTTTGAGTGAATTGCAGAACGTGAGATTTTTGCTGGAATTGTGACCGCGCGGCTTAGGGATTTTTTCAAAATATGTTGTTCAGACCTTGCGGGATAATTCTGTTTCGATGATAAAAACCCATCTGTTTCCACCGAAAAACCTTTCAGGGGATCGTTTGCAACAGTTTGGCACCATTTTTGAGTGAATTGCAGAACGTGAGATTTTTGCTGGAATTGTGACCGCGCGACTTAGGGATTTTTTCAAAAAAAGTTGTTCAGACGTCGAGGGCTAATTCTGTTTTGATGATAAAAACCCATCTCTTTCCACCGAAAAACCTTTCAGGGGATCGTTTGCAACAGTTTGGCACCGTTTTTGAGTGAATTGCAGAACGTGAGATTTTTGATGAAATTGTGACCGCGCGGCTTAGGGATTTTTTCAAAAAAAGTTGTTCAGACGTCGAGGGCTAATTCTGTTTCGATGATAAAAACCCATCTGTTTCCACCGAAAAACCTTTCAGGGGATCGTTTGCAACAGTTTGGCACCATTTTTGAGTGAATTGCAGAACGTGAGATTTTTGCTGGAATTGTGACCGCGCGGCTTAGGGATTTTTTCAAAAAAAGTTGTTCAGACCTTGCGGGATAATTCTGTTTCGATGACAAAAACCCATCTCTTTCCACCGAAAAACCTTTCAGGGGATCGTTTGCAACAGTTTGGCACCGTTTTTGAGTGAATTGCAGAACGTGAGATTTTTGCTGGAATTGTGACCGCGCGGCTTAGGGATTTTTTCAAAAAAAGTTGTAAAGACCTTGCGGGATAATTCTGTTTCGATGGTAAAAACCCATCTGTTTCCACCGAAAAACCTTCCAGGGGATCGTTTGCAACAGTTTGGCACCATTTTTGAGTGAATTGCAGAACGTGAGATTTTTGATGAAATTGTGACCCCGCAGCTTAGGGATTTTTTCAAAAAAAGTTGTTCAGACGTCGAGGGCTAATTCTGTTTCGATGATAAAAACCCATCTCTTTCCACCGAAAAACCTTTCAGGGGATCGTTTGCAAGAGTTTGGCACCATTTTTGAGTGAATTGCAGAACGTCAGATTTTTGCTGAAATTGTGACCGCGCGGCTTAGGGATTTTTTCAAAAAAAGTTGTAAAGACCTTGCGGGATAATTCTGTTTCGATGATAAAAACCCATCTGTTTCCACCGAAAAACCTTTCAGGGTATCGTTTGCAACAGTTTGGCACCATTTTTGAGTGAATTGCAGAACGTGAGATTTTTGCTGAAATTGTGACCGCGCGGCTTAGGGATTTTTTCAAAAAAAGTTGTTCAGACGTCGAGGGCTAATTCTGTTTCGATGATAAAAACCCATCTCTTTCCACCGAAAAACCTTTCAGGGGATCGTTTGCAACAGTTTGGCACCATTTGTGAGTGAATTGCAGAACGTGAGATTTTTGCTGAAATTGTGACCGCGCGGCTTAGGGATTTTTTCAAAAAAAGTTGTAAAGACCTTGCGGGATAATTCTGTTTCGATGGTAAAAACCCATCTGTTTCCACCGAAAAACCTTTCAGGGGATCGTTAGCAACAGTTTGGCACCATTTTTGAGTGAATTGCAGAACTTCAGATTTTTGCTGAAATTGTGACCGCGCGGCTTAGGGATTTTTTCAAAAAAAGTTGTAAAGACCTTGCGGGATAATTCTGTTTCGATGATAAAAACCCATCTGTTTCCACCGAAAAACCTTTCAGGGTATCGTTTGCAACAGTTTGGCACCATTTTTGAGTGAATTGCAGAACGTGAGATTTTTGCTGAAATTGTGACCGCGAGGCTTAGGGATTTTTTCAAAAAAGTTGTTCAGACGTCGAGGGCTAATTCTGTTTCGATGATAAAAACCCATCTGTTTCCACTGAAAAACCTTTCAGGCGATCGTTTGCAACAGTTTGGCACCATTTTTGAGTGAATTGCAGAACGTGAGATTTTTGATGAAATTGTGACCCCGCAGCTTAGGGATTTTTTCAAAAAAAGTTGTTCAGACGTCGAGGGCTAATTCTGTTTCGATGATAAAAACCCATCTCTTTCCACTGAAAAACCTTTCAGGGGATCGTTTGCAACAGTTTGGCACCATTTTTGATTGAATTGCAGAACGTGAGATTTTTGCTGGAATTGTGACCGCGCGGCTTAGGGATTCTTTCAAAAAAAGTTGTAAAGACCTTGCGGGATAATTCTGTTTCGATGATAAAAACCCATCTGTTTCCACCGAAAAACCTTTCAGGGGATCGTTTGCAACAGTTTGGCACCATTTCTGAGTGAATTGCAGAACGTCAGATTTTTGCTGAAATTGTGACCGCGCGGCTTAGGGATTTTTTCAAAATATGTTGTTCAGACCTTGCGGGATAATTCTGTTTCAATGATAAAAACCCATCTGTTTCCACCGAAAAACCTTTCAGGGGATCGTTTGCAACAGTTTGGCACCATTTCTGAGTGAATTGCAGAACGTGAGATTTTTGCTGGAATTGTGACCGCGCGGCTTAGGGATTTTTTCAAAAAAAGTTGTAAAGACCTTGCGGGATAATTCTGTTTCGATGATAAAAACCCATCTGTTTCCACTGAAAAACCTTTCAGGGGATCATTTGCAACAGTTTGGCACCATTTTTGATTGAATTGCAGAACGTGAGATTTTTGCTGGAATTGTGACCGCGCGGCTTAGGGATTCTTTCAAAAAAAGTTGTAAAGACCTTGCGGGATAATTCTGTTTCGATGATAAAAACCCATCTGTTTCCACCGAAAAACCTTTCAGGGGATCGTTTGCAACAGTTTGGCACCATTTCTGAGTGAATTGCAGAACGTCAGATTTTTGCTGAAATTGTGACCGCGCGGCTTAGGGATTTTTTCAAAATATGTTGTTCAGACCTTGCGGGATAATTCTGTTTCAATGATAAAAACCCATCTGTTTCCACCGAAAAACCTTTCAGGGGATCGTTTGCAACAGTTTGGCACCATTTTTGAGTGAATTGCAGAACGTGAGATTTTTGCTGGAATTGTGACCGCGCGGCTTAGGGATTTTTTCAAAAAAAGTTGTAAAGACCTTGCGGGATAATTCTGTTTCGATGATAAAAACCCATCTGTTTCCACTGAAAAACCTTTCAGGGGATCATTTGCAACAGTTTGGCACCATTTCTGAGTGAATTGCAGAACGTCAGATTTTTGCTGAAATTGTGACCGCGCGGCTTAGGGATTTCTTCAAAAAATGTTGTTTACACTTTGAGGGATAATTCTGTTTCAATGACAAAAACCCATCTCTTTCCACCGAAAAACCTTTCAGGGGATCTTTTGCAACAGTTTGGCACCATTTTTGAGTGAATTGCAGAACGTTAGATTTTTGATGAAATTGTAACCGCGCGGCTTAGGGATTTTTTTAAAAAAATGTTTTTCAGACCTTGCGGGATAATTCTATTTCGATGATAAAAACCCATCTGTTTCCACCGAAAAACCTTTCAGGGGATCGTTTGCAACAGTTTGGCACCATTTTTGAGTGAATTGCAGAACGTCAGATTTTTGCTGAAATTGTTACCGCGCGGCTTAGGGATTTTTTCAAAAAAAAGTTGTAAAGACCTTGCGGGATAATTCTGTTTCGATGATAAAAACCCATCTGTTTCCACCGAAAAACCTTTCAGGGGATCGTTTGCAACAGTTTGGCACCATTTTTGAGTGAATTGCAGAACGTCAGATTTTTGCTGAAATTGTGACCGCGCGGCTTAGGGATTTTTTCAAAAAAAGTTGTTCAGACGTTGAGGGCTAATTCTGTTTCAATGACAAAAACCCATCTCTTTCCACCGAAAAACCTTTCAGGGGATCGTTTGCAACAGTTTGGCACCATTTTTGAGTGAATTGCAGAACGTCAGATTTTTGCTGAAATTGTTAGCGCGCGGCTTAGGGATTTTTTCAAAAAAAGTTGTTCAGACGTCGAGGGCTAATTCTGTTTCGATGATAAAAACCCATCTGTTTCCACCGAAAAACCTTTCAGGGGATCGTTTGCAACAGTTTGGCACCATTTTTGAGTGAATTGCAGAACGTGAGATTTTTGATGAAATTGTGACCGCGCGGCTTAGGGATTTTTTTCAAAAAAAGTTGTAAAGACCTTGCGGGATAATTCTGTTTCGATGGTAAAAACCCATCTGTTTCCACCGAAAAACCTTTCAGGGGATCGTTTGCAACAGTTTGGCACCATTTTTGAGTGAATTGCAGAACGTGAGATTTTTGCTGGAATTGTGACCGCGCGGCTTAGGGATTTTTTCAAAATATGTTGTTCAGACCTTGCGGGATAATTCTGTTTCGATGATAAAAACCCATCTGTTTCCACCGAAAAACCTTTCAGGGGATCGTTTGCAACAGTTTGGCACCATTTTTGAGTGAATTGCAGAACGTGAGATTTTTGCTGGAATTGTGACCGCGCGACTTAGGGATTTTTTCAAAAAAAGTTGTTCAGACGTCGAGGGCTAATTCTGTTTTGATGATAAAAACCCATCTCTTTCCACCGAAAAACCTTTCAGGGGATCGTTTGCAACAGTTTGGCACCGTTTTTGAGTGAATTGCAGAACGTGAGATTTTTGATGAAATTGTGACCGCGCGGCTTAGGGATTTTTTCAAAAAAAGTTGTTCAGACGTCGAGGGCTAATTCTGTTTCGATGATAAAAACCCATCTGTTTCCACCGAAAAACCTTTCAGGGGATCGTTTGCAACAGTTTGGCACCATTTTTGAGTGAATTGCAGAACGTGAGATTTTTGCTGGAATTGTGACCGCGCGGCTTAGGGATTTTTTCAAAAAAAGTTGTTCAGACCTTGCGGGATAATTCTGTTTCGATGACAAAAACCCATCTCTTTCCACCGAAAAACCTTTCAGGGGATCGTTTGCAACAGTTTGGCACCGTTTTTGAGTGAATTGCAGAACGTGAGATTTTTGCTGGAATTGTGACCGCGCGGCTTAGGGATTTTTTCAAAAAAAGTTGTAAAGACCTTGCGGGATAATTCTGTTTCGATGGTAAAAACCCATCTGTTTCCACCGAAAAACCTTCCAGGGGATCGTTTGCAACAGTTTGGCACCATTTTTGAGTGAATTGCAGAACGTGAGATTTTTGATGAAATTGTGACCCCGCAGCTTAGGGATTTTTTCAAAAAAAGTTGTTCAGACGTCGAGGGCTAATTCTGTTTCGATGATAAAAACCCATCTCTTTCCACCGAAAAACCTTTCAGGGGATCGTTTGCAAGAGTTTGGCACCATTTTTGAGTGAATTGCAGAACGTCAGATTTTTGCTGAAATTGTGACCGCGCGGCTTAGGGATTTTTTCAAAAAAAGTTGTAAAGACCTTGCGGGATAATTCTGTTTCGATGATAAAAACCCATCTGTTTCCACCGAAAAACCTTTCAGGGTATCGTTTGCAACAGTTTGGCACCATTTTTGAGTGAATTGCAGAACGTGAGATTTTTGCTGAAATTGTGACCGCGCGGCTTAGGGATTTTTTCAAAAAAAGTTGTTCAGACGTCGAGGGCTAATTCTGTTTCGATGATAAAAACCCATCTCTTTCCACCGAAAAACCTTTCAGGGGATCGTTTGCAACAGTTTGGCACCATTTGTGAGTGAATTGCAGAACGTGAGATTTTTGCTGAAATTGTGACCGCGCGGCTTAGGGATTTTTTCAAAAAAAGTTGTAAAGACCTTGCGGGATAATTCTGTTTCGATGGTAAAAACCCATCTGTTTCCACCGAAAAACCTTTCAGGGGATCGTTAGCAACAGTTTGGCACCATTTTTGAGTGAATTGCAGAACTTCAGATTTTTGCTGAAATTGTGACCGCGCGGCTTAGGGATTTTTTCAAAAAAAGTTGTAAAGACCTTGCGGGATAATTCTGTTTCGATGATAAAAACCCATCTGTTTCCACCGAAAAACCTTTCAGGGTATCGTTTGCAACAGTTTGGCACCATTTTTGAGTGAATTGCAGAACGTGAGATTTTTGCTGAAATTGTGACCGCGAGGCTTAGGGATTTTTTCAAAAAAAGTTGTTCAGACGTCGAGGGCTAATTCTGTTTCGATGATAAAAACCCATCTGTTTCCACTGAAAAACCTTTCAGGCGATCGTTTGCAACAGTTTGGCACCATTTTTGAGTGAATTGCAGAACGTGAGATTTTTGATGAAATTGTGACCCCGCAGCTTAGGGATTTTTTCAAAAAAAGTTGTTCAGACGTCGAGGGCTAATTCTGTTTCGATGATAAAAACCCATCTCTTTCCACTGAAAAACCTTTCAGGGGATCGTTTGCAACAGTTTGGCACCATTTTTGATTGAATTGCAGAACGTGAGATTTTTGCTGGAATTGTGACCGCGCGGCTTAGGGATTCTTTCAAAAAAAGTTGTAAAGACCTTGCGGGATAATTCTGTTTCGATGATAAAAACCCATCTGTTTCCACCGAAAAACCTTTCAGGGGATCGTTTGCAACAGTTTGGCACCATTTCTGAGTGAATTGCAGAACGTCAGATTTTTGCTGAAATTGTGACCGCGCGGCTTAGGGATTTTTTCAAAATATGTTGTTCAGACCTTGCGGGATAATTCTGTTTCAATGATAAAAACCCATCTGTTTCCACCGAAAAACCTTTCAGGGGATCGTTTGCAACAGTTTGGCACCATTTCTGAGTGAATTGCAGAACGTGAGATTTTTGCTGGAATTGTGACCGCGCGGCTTAGGGATTTTTTCAAAAAAAGTTGTAAAGACCTTGCGGGATAATTCTGTTTCGATGATAAAAACCCATCTGTTTCCACTGAAAAACCTTTCAGGGGATCATTTGCAACAGTTTGGCACCATTTTTGATTGAATTGCAGAACGTGAGATTTTTGCTGGAATTGTGACCGCGCGGCTTAGGGATTTTTTCAAAAAAAGTTGTAAAGACCTTGCGGGATAATTCTGTTTCGATGATAAAAACCCATCTGTTTCCACCGAAAAACCTTTCAGGGTATCGTTTGCAACAGTTTGGCACCATTTTTGAGTGAATTGCAGAACGTGAGATTTTTGCTGAAATTGTGACCGCGCGGCTTAGGGATTTTTTCAAAAAAAGTTGTTCAGACGTCGAGGGCTAATTCTGTTTCGATGATAAAAACCCATCTCTTTCCACCGAAAAACCTTTCAGGGGATCGTTTGCAACAGTTTGGCACCATTTGTGAGTGAATTGCAGAACGTGAGATTTTTGCTGAAATTGTGACCGCGCGGCTTAGGGATTTTTTCAAAAAAAGTTGTAAAGACCTTGCGGGATAATTCTGTTTCGATGATAAAAACCCATCTGTTTCCACCGAAAAACCTTTCAGGGTATCGTTAGCAACAGTTTGGCACCATTTTTGAGTGAATTGCAGAACGTGAGATTTTTGCTGAAATTGTGACCGCGCGGCTTAGGGATTTTTTCAAAAAAAGTTGTTCAGACGTCGAGGGCTAATTCTGTTTCGATGATAAAAACCCATCTCTTTCCACCGAAAAACCTTTCAGGGGATCGTTTGCAACAGTTTGGCACCATTTGTGAGTGAATTGCAGAACGTGAGATTTTTGCTGAAATTGTGACCGCGCGGCTTAGGGATTTTTTCAAAAAAAGTTGTAAAGACCTTGCGGGATAATTCTGTTTCGATGGTAAAAACCCATCTGTTTCCACCGAAAAACCTTTCAGGGGATCGTTAGCAACAGTTTGGCACCATTTTTGAGTGAATTGCAGAACTTCAGATTTTTGCTGAAATTGTGACCGCGCGGCTTAGGGATTTTTTCAAAAAAAGTTGTAAAGACCTTGCGGGATAATTCTGTTTCGATGATAAAAACCCATCTGTTTCCACCGAAAAACCTTTCAGGGTATCGTTTGCAACAGTTTGGCACCATTTTTGAGTGAATTGCAGAACGTGAGATTTTTGCTGAAATTGTGACCGCGAGGCTTAGGGATTTTTTCAAAAAAAGTTGTTCAGACGTCGAGGGCTAATTCTGTTTCGATGATAAAAACCCATCTGTTTCCACTGAAAAACCTTTCAGGCGATCGTTTGCAACAGTTTGGCACCATTTTTGAGTGAATTGCAGAACGTGAGATTTTTGATGAAATTGTGACCCCGCAGCTTAGGGATTTTTTCAAAAAAAGTTGTTCAGACGTCGAGGGCTAATTCTGTTTCGATGATAAAAACCCATCTCTTTCCACTGAAAAACCTTTCAGGGGATCGTTTGCAACAGTTTGGCACCATTTTTGATTGAATTGCAGAACGTGAGATTTTTGCTGGAATTGTGACCGCGCGGCTTAGGGATTCTTTCAAAAAAAGTTGTAAAGACCTTGCGGGATAATTCTGTTTCGATGATAAAAACCCATCTGTTTCCACCGAAAAACCTTTCAGGGGATCGTTTGCAACAGTTTGGCACCATTTCTGAGTGAATTGCAGAACGTCAGATTTTTGCTGAAATTGTGACCGCGCGGCTTAGGGATTTTTTCAAAATATGTTGTTCAGACCTTGCGGGATAATTCTGTTTCAATGATAAAAACCCATCTGTTTCCACCGAAAAACCTTTCAGGGGATCGTTTGCAACAGTTTGGCACCATTTCTGAGTGAATTGCAGAACGTCAGTTTTTGCTGAAATTGTGACCGCGCGGCTTAGGGATTTTTTCAAAAAATGTTGTTTAGACTTTGCGGGATAATTCTGTTTCAATGACAAAAACCCATCTCTTTCCACCGAAAAACCTTTCAGGGGATCGTTTGCAACAGTTTGGCACCATTTTTGAGTGAATTGCAGAACGTCAGATTTTTGCTGAAATTGTGACCGCGCGGCTTAGGGATTTTTTCAAAAAATGTTGTTCAGACCTTGCGGGATAATTCTGTTTCGATGATAAAAACACATCTGTTTCCACCGAAAAACCTTTCAGGGGATCGTTTGCAACAGTTTGGCACCATTTTTGAGTGAATTGCAGAACGTCAGATTTTTGCTGAAATTGTGACCGCGCGGCTTAGGGATTTTTTCAAAAAATGTTGTTCAGACCTTGCGGGATAATTCTGTTTCGATGAAAAAAAAACACATCTGTTTCCACCGAAAAACCTTTCAGGGTATCGTTTGCAACAGTTTGGCACCATTTTTGAGTGAATTGCAGAACGTGAGATTTTTGCTGAAATTGTGACCGCGCGGCTTAGGGATTTTTTCAAAAAAAGTTGTTCAGACGTCGAGGGCTAATTCTGTTTCGATGATAAAATCCCATCTGTTTCCACTGAAAAACCTTTCAGGCGATCGTTTGCAACAGTTTGGCACCATTTTTGAGTGAATTGCAGAACGTGAGATTTTTGATGAAATTGTGACCGCGCGGCTTAGGGATTTTTTCAAAAAAAGTTGTAAAGACCTTGTGGGATAATTCTGTTTCGATGATAAAAACCCATCTGTTTCCACCGAAAAACCTTTCAGGGGATCGTTTGCAACAGTTTGGCACCATTTTTGAGTGAATTGCAGAACGTGAGATTTTTGCTGGAATTGTGACCGCGCGGCTTAGGGATTTTTTCAAAAAATGTTGTTTAGACTTTGTGGGATAATTCTGTTTCAATGACAAAAACCCATCTCTTTCCACCGAAAAACCTTTCAGGGGATCGTTTGCAACAGTTTGGCACCATTTCTGAGTGAATTGCAGAACGTCAGATTTTTGCTGAAATTGTGACCGCGCGGCTTAGGGATTTTTTCAAAAAAAGTTGTAAAGACCTTGCGGGATAATTCTGTTTCGATGATAAAAACCCATCTGTTTCCACCGAAAAACCTTTCAGGGGATCGTTTGCAACAGTTTGGCACCATTTCTGAGTGAATTGCAGAACGTCAGATTTTTGCTGAAATTGTGACCGCGCGGCTTAGGGATTTTTTCAAAAAAAGTTGTTCAGACCTTGCGGGATAATTCTGTTTCAATGATAAAAACCCATCTGTTTCCACCGAAAAACCTTTCAGGGGATCGTTTGCAACAGTTTGGCACCATTTCTGAGTGAATTGCAGAACGTCAGATTTTTGCTGAAATTGTGACCGCGCGGCTTAGGGATTTTTTCAAAAAAAGTTGTTCAGACCTTGCGGGATAATTCTGTTTCAATGATAAAAACCCATCTGTTTCCACCGAAAAACCTTTCAGGGGATCGTTTGCAACAGTTTGGCACCATTTTTGAGTGAATTGCAGAACGTGAGATTTTTGCTGAAATTGTGACCGCGCGGCTTAGGGATTTTTTCAAAAAAAGTTGTAAAGACCTTGCGGGATAATTCTGTTTCGATGATAAAAACCCATCTGTTTCCACCGAAAAACCTTTCAGGGGGTCGTTTGCAACAGTTTGGCACCATTTTTGAGTGAATTGCAGAACGTCAGATTTTTGCTGAAATTGTGACCGCGCGGCTTAGGGATTTTTTCAAAAAAAGTTGTAAAGACGTTGCGGGATAATTCTGTTTCGATGATAAAAACCCATCTGTTTCCACCGAAAAACCTTTCAGGGGATCGTTTGCAACAGTTTGGCACCATTTCTGAGTGAATTGCAGAACGTCAGATTTTTGCTGAAATTGTGACCGCGCGGCTTAGGGATTTTTTCAAAATATGTTGTTCAGACCTTGCGGGATAATTCTGTTTCGATGATAAAAACCCATCTGTTTCCACCGAAAAACCTTTTAGGGGATCGTTTGCAACAGTTTGGCACCATTTCTGAGTGAATTGCAGAACGTCAGATTTTTGCTGAAATTGTGACCGCGCGGCTTAGGGATTTTTTCAAAAAAAGTTGTTCAGACCTTGCGGGATAATTCTGTTTCAATGATAAAAACCCATCTGTTTCCACCGAAAAACCTTTCAGGGGATCGTTTGCAACAGTTTGGCACCATTTCTGAGTGAATTGCAGAACGTCAGATTTTTGCTGAAATTGTGACCACGCGGCTTAGGGATTTTTTTCAAAAAATGTTGTTCAGACCTTGCAGGATAATTCTGTTTCGATGGTAAAAACCCATCTGTTTCCACCGAAAAACCTTTCAGGGGATCGTTTGCAACAGTTTGGCACCATTTCTGAGTGAATTGCAGAACGTCAGATTTTTGCTGAAATTGTGACCGCGCGGCTTAGGGATTTTTTCAAAAAAAAAGTTGTAAAGTCCTTGCGGGATAATTCTGTTTCGATGGTAAAAACCCATCTGTTTCCACCGAAAAACCTTTCAGGGGATCGTTTGCAACAGTTTGGCACCATTTCTGAGTGAATTGCAGAACGTGAGATTTTTGCTGAAATTGTGACCGCGCGGCTTAGGGATTTTTTCAAAAAAAGTTGTTCAGACGTCGAGGGCTAATTCTGTTTCGATGATAAAAACCCATCTGTTTCCACTGAAAAACCTTTCAGGTGATCGTTTGCAACAGTTTGGCACCATTTTTGAGTGAATTGCAGAACGTGAGATTTTTGCTGGAATTCTGACCGCGCGGCTTAGGGATTTTTTTCAAAAAAAGTTGTAAAGACCTTGCGGGATAATTCTGTTTCGATGGTAAAAACCCATCTGTTTCCACCGAAAAACCTTTCAGGGGATCGTTTGCAACAGTTTGGCACCATTTTTGAGTGAATTGCAGAACGTGAGATTTTTGCTGGAATTCTGACCGCGCGGCTTAGGGATTTTTTTTCAAAAAAAGTTGTAAAGACCTTGCGGGATAATTCTGTTTCGATGATAAAAACCCATCTGTTTCCACTGAAAAACCTTTCAGGCGATCATTTGCAACAGTTTGGCACCATTTTTGAGTGAATTGCAGAACGTGAGATTTTTGATGAAATTGTGACCGCGCGGCTTAGGGATTTTTTCAAAAAAAGTTGTAAAGACCTTGCGGGATAATTCTGTTTCGATGATAAAAACCCATCTGTTTCCACCGAAAAACCTTTCAGGGGATCGTTTGCAACAGTTTGGCACCATTTTTGAGTGAATTGCAGAACGTGAGATTTTTGCTGAAATTGTGACCGCGCGGCTTAGGGATTTTTTCAAAAAATGTTGTTTAGACTTTGTTGGATAATTCTGTTTCAATGACAAAAACCCATCTCTTTCCACCGAAAAACCTTTCAGGGGATCATTTGCAACAGTTTGGCACCATTTCTGAGTGAATTGCAGAACGTGAGATTTTTGCTGAAATTGTGACCGCGCGGCTTAGGGATTTTTTCAAAAAAAGTTGTAAAGACCTTGCGGGATAATTCTGTTTCGATGATAAAAACCCATCTGTTTCCACCGAAAAACCTTTCAGGGGATCGTTTGCAACAGTTTGGCACCATTTCTGAGTGAATTGCAGAACGTCAGATTTTTGCTGAAATTGTGACCGCGCGGCTTAGGGATTTTTTCAAAAAAAGTTGTTCAGACCTTGCGGGATAATTCTGTTTCAATGATAAAAACCCATCTGTTTCCACCGAAAAACCTTTCAGGGGATCGTTTGCAACAGTTTGGCACCATTTCTGAGTGAATTGCAGAACGTCAGATTTTTGCTGAAATTGTGACCGCGCGGCTTAGGGATTTTTTCAAAAAAAGTTGTTCAGACCTTGCGGGATAATTCTGTTTCAATGATAAAAACCCATCTGTTTCCACCGAAAAACCTTTCAGGGGATCGTTTGCAACAGTTTGGCACCATTTCTGAGTGAATTGCAGAACGTCAGATTTTTGCTGAAATTGTGACCGCGCGGCTTAGGGATTTTTTCAAAAAATGTTGTTTAGACTTTGCGGGATAATTCTGTTTCAATGACAAAAACCCATCTCTTTCCACCGAAAAACCTTTCAGGGGATCGTTTGCAACAGTTTGGCACCATTTTTGAGTGAATTGCAGAACGTGAGATTTTTGCTGGAATTGTGACCGCGCGGCTTAGGGATTTTTTCAAAAAAAGTTGTAAAGACCTTGCGGGATAATTCTGTTTCGATGATAAAAACCCATCTGTTTCCACCGAAAAACCTTTCAGGGGGTCGTTTGCAACAGTTTGGCACCATTTTTGCGTGAATTGCAGAACGTGAGATTTTTGCTGAAATTGTGACCGCGCGGCTTAGGGATTTTTTCAAAAAAAGTTGTAAAGACGTTGCGGGATAATTCTGTTTCGATGATAAAAACCCATCTGTTTCCACCGAAAAACCTTTCAGGGGATCGTTTGCAACAGTTTGGCACCATTTCTGAGTGAATTGCAGAACGTCAGATTTTTGCTGAAATTGTGACCGCGCGGCTTAGGGATTTTTTCAAAATATGTTGTTCAGACCTTGCGGGATAATTCTGTTTCGATGATAAAAACCCATCTGTTTCCACCGAAAAACCTTTCAGGGGATCGTTTGCAACAGTTTGGCACCATTTCTGAGTGAATTGCAGAACGTCAGATTTTTGCTGAAATTGTGACCGCGCGGCTTAGGGATTTTTTCAAAAAAAGTTGTTCAGACCTTGCGGGATAATTCTGTTTCAATGATAAAAACCCATCTGTTTCCACCGAAAAACCTTTCAGGGGATCGTTTGCAACAGTTTGGCACCATTTCTGAGTGAATTGCAGAACGTCAGATTTTTGCTGAAATTGTGACCGCGCGGCTTAGGGATTTTTTCAAAAAAAGTTGTTCAGACGTCGAGGGCTAATTCTGTTTCGATGATAAAAACCCATCTGTTTCCACCGAAAAACCTTTCAGGGGATCGTTTGCAACAGTTTGGCACCATTTTTGAGTGAATTGCAGAACGTGAGATTTTTGATGAAATTGTGACCGCGCGGCTTAGGGATTTTTTCAAAAAAAGTTGTTCAGACCTTGCGGGATAATTCTGTTTCGATGATAAAAACCCATCTGTTTCCACCGAAAAACCTTTCAGGGGATCGTTTGCAACAGTTTGGCACCATTTCTGAGTGAATTGCAGAACGTGAGATTTTTGCTGAAATTGTGACCGCGCGGCTTAGGGATTTTTTCAAAAAAAGTTGTTCAGACGTCGAGGGCTAATTCTGTTTCGATGATAAAAACCCATCTGTTTCCACTGAAAAACCTTTCAGGTGATCGTTTGCAACAGTTTGGCACCATTTTTGAGTGAATTGCAGAACGTGAGATTTTTGATGAAATTGTGACCGCGCGGCTTAGGGATTTTTTTCAAAAAAAGTTGTAAAGACCTTGCGGGATAATTCTGTTTCGATGGTAAAAACCCATCTGTTTCCACCGAAAAACCTTTCAGGGGATCGTTTGCAACAGTTTGGCACCATTTTTGAGTGAATTGCAGAACGTGAGATTTTTGCTGGAATTCTGACCGCGCGGCTTAGGGATTTTTTTCAAAAAAAGTTGTAAAGACCTTGCGGGATAATTCTGTTTCGATGATAAAAACCCATCTGTTTCCACTGAAAAACCTTTCAGGCGATCATTTGCAACAGTTTGGCACCATTTTTGAGTGAATTGCAGAACGTGAGATTTTTGATGAAATTGTGACCGCGCGGCTTAGGGATTTTTTCAAAAAAAGTTGTAAAGACCTTGCGGGATAATTCTGTTTCGATGATAAAAACCCATCTGTTTCCACCGAAAAACCTTTCAGGGGATCGTTTGCAACAGTTTGGCACCATTTTTGAGTGAATTGCAGAACGTGAGATTTTTGATGAAATTGTGACCGCGCGGCTTAGGGATTTTTTCAAAAAATGTTGTTTAGACTTTGTGGGATAATTCTGTTTCAATGACAAAAACCCATCTCTTTCCACCGAAAAACCTTTCAGGGGATCATTTGCAACAGTTTGGCACCATTTCTGAGTGAATTGCAGAACGTGAGATTTTTGCTGAAATTGTAACCGCGCGGCTTAGGGATTTTTTCAAAAAAAGTTGTAAAGACCTTGCGGGATAATTCTGTTTCGATGATAAAAACCCATCTGTTTCCACCGAAAAACCTTTCAGGGGATCGTTTGCAACAGTTTGGCACCATTTCTGAGTGAATTGCAGAACGTCAGATTTTTGCTGAAATTGTGACCGCGCGGCTTAGGGATTTTTTCAAAAAAAGTTGTTCAGACCTTGCGGGATAATTCTGTTTCAATGATAAAAACCCATCTGTTTCCACCGAAAAACCTGTCAGGGGATCGTTTGCAACAGTTTGGCACCATTTCTGAGTGAATTGCAGAACGTCAGATTTTTGCTGAAATTGTGACCGCGCGGCTTAGGGATTTTTTCAAAAAAAGTTGTTCAGACCTTGCGGGATAATTCTGTTTCAATGATAAAAACCCATCTGTTTCCACCGAAAAACCTTTCAGGGGATCGTTTGCAACAGTTTGGCACCATTTCTGAGTGAATTGCAGAACGTCAGATTTTTGCTGAAATTTTGACCGCGCGGCTTAGGGATTTTTTCAAAAAATGTTGTTTAGACTTTGCGGGATAATTCTGTTTCAATGACAAAAACCCATCTCTTTCCACCGAAAAACCTTTCAGGGGATCGTTTGCAACAGTTTGGCACCATTTTTGAGTGAATTGCAGAACGTGAGATTTTTGCTGGAATTGTGACCGCGCGGCTTAGGGATTTTTTCAAAAAAAGTTGTAAAGACCTTGCGGGATAATTCTGTTTCGATGATAAAAACCCATCTGTTTCCACCGAAAAACCTTTCAGGGGGTCGTTTGCAACAGTTTGGCACCATTTTTGCGTGAATTGCAGAACGTCAGATTTTTGCTGAAATTGTGACCGCGCGGCTTAGGGATTTTTTCAAAAAAAGTTGTAAAGACGTTGCGGGATAATTCTGTTTCGATGATAAAAACCCATCTGTTTCCACCGAAAAACCTTTCAGGGGATCGTTTGCAACAGTTTGGCACCATTTCTGAGTGAATTGCAGAACGTCAGATTTTTGCTGAAATTGTGACCGCGCGGCTTAGGGATTTTTTCAAAATATGTTGTTCAGACCTTGCGGGATAATTCTGTTTCGATGATAAAAACCCATCTGTTTCCACCGAAAAACCTTTCAGGGGATCGTTTGCAACAGTTTGGCACCATTTCTGAGTGAATTGCAGAACGTCAGATTTTTGCTGAAATTGTGACCGCGCGGCTTAGGGATTTTTTCAAAAAAAGTTGTTCAGACCTTGCGGGATAATTCTGTTTCGATGATAAAAACCCATCTGTTTCCACCGAAAAACCTTTCAGGGGATCGTTTGCAACAGTTTGGCACCATTTCTGAGTGAATTGCAGAACGTCAGATTTTTGCTGGAACTGTGACCGTCCGGCTTAGGGATTTTTTTCAAAAAATGTTGTTTAGACTTTGCGGGATAATTCTGTTTCAATGACAAAAACCCATCTCTTTCCACCGAAAAACCTTTCAGGGGATCGTTTGCAACAGTTTGGCACCATTTCTGAGTGAATTGCAGAACGTCAGATTTTTGCTGAAATTGTGACCGCGCGGCTTAGGGATTTTTTCAAAAAAAGTTGTAAAGACCTTGCGGGATAATTCTGTTTCGATGATAAAAACCCATCTGTTTCCACCGAAAAACCTTTCAGGGGATCGTTTGCAACAGTTTGGCACCATTTTTGAGTGAATTGCAGAACGTCAGATTTTTGCTGAAATTGTGACCGCGCGGCTTAGGGATTTTTTCAAAAAAAGTTGTAAAGACCTTGCGGGATAATTCTGTTTCGATGATAAAAACCCATCTGTTTCCACTGAAAAACCTTTCAGGCGATCGTTTGCAACAGTTTGGCACCATTTTTGAGTGAATTGCAGAACGTGAGATTTTTGATGAAATTGTGACCACGCGGCTTAGGGATTTTTTCAAAAAAAGTTGTTCAGACGTTGAGGGCTAATTCTGTTTCGATGATAAAAACCCATCTGTTTCCACCGAAAAACCTTTCAGGGGATCGTTTGCAACAGTTTGGCACCATTTTTGAGTGAATTGCAGAACGTGAGATTTTTGATGAAATTGTGACCGCGCGGCTTAGGGATTTTTTTTCAAAAAAAGTTGTAAAGACCTTGCGGGATAATTCTGTTTCGATGGTAAAAACCCATCTGTTTCCACCGAAAAACCTTTCAGGGGATCGTTTGCAACAGTTTGGCACCATTTCTGAGTGAATTGCAGAACGTCAGATTTTTGCTGAAATTGTGACCGCGCGGCTTAGGGATTTTTTCAAAAAATGTTGTTTACACTTTGATGGATAATTCTGTTTCAATGACAAAAACCCATCTCTTTCCACCGAAAAACCTTTCAGGGGATCTTTTGCAACAGTTTGGCACCATTTTTGAGTGAATTGCAGAACGTGAGATTTTTGCTGAAATTGTGACCGCGCGGCTTAGGGATTTTTTCAAAAAAAGTTGTAAAGACCTTGCGGGATAATTCTGTTTCGATGGTAAAAACCCATATGTTTCCACCGAAAAACCTTTCAGGGGATCGTTTGCAACAGTTTGGCACCATTTTTGAGTGAATTGCAGAACGTGAGATTTTTGATGAAATTGTGACCGCGGGGCTCAGGGATTTTTTCAAAAAAAGTTGTAAAGAAGTTGCGGGATAATTCTGTTTCGATGACAAAAACCCATCTGTTTCCACCGAAAAACCTTTCAGGGGATCGTTTGCAACAGTTTGGCACCATTTCTGAGTGAATTGCAGAACGTCAGATTTTTGCTGAAATTGTGACCGCGCGGCTTAGGGATTTTTTCAAAATATGTTGTTCAGACCTTGCGGGATAATTCTGTTTCGATGATAAAAACCCATCTGTTTCCACCGAAAAACCTTTCAGGGGATCGTTTGCAACAGTTTGGCACCATTTCTGAGTGAATTGCAGAACGTCAGATTTTTGCTGAAATTGTGACCGCGCGGCTTAGGGATTTTTTCAAAAAAAGTTGTTCAGACCTTGCGGGATAATTCTGTTTCAATGATAAAAACCCATCTGTTTCCACCGAAAAACCTTTCAGGGGATCGTTTGCAACAGTTTGGCACCATTTCTGAGTGAATTGCAGAACGTCAGATTTTTGCTGGAACTGTGACCGTCCGGCTTAGGGATTTTTTTCAAAAAATGTTGTTTAGACTTTGCGGGATAATTCTGTTTCAATGACAAAAACCCATCTCTTTCCACCGAAAAACCTTTCAGGGGATCGTTTGCAACAGCTTGGCACCATTTTTGAGTGAATTGCAGAACGTCAGATTTTTGCTGAAATTGTGACCGCGCGGCTTAGGGATTTTTTCAAAAAAAGTTGTAAAGACCTTGCGGGATAATTCTGTTTCGATGATAAAAACCCATCTGTTTCCACCGAAAAACCTTTCAGGGGATCGTTTGCAACAGTTTGGCACCATTTTTGAGTGAATTGCAGAACGTCAGATTTTTGCTGAAATTGTGACCGCGCGGCTTAGGGATTTTTTCAAAAAAAGTTGTAAAGACCTTGCGGGATAATTCTGTTTCGATGATAAAAACCCATCTGTTTCCACTGAAAAACCTTTCAGGCGATCGTTTGCAACAGTTTGGCACCATTTTTGAGTGAATTGCAGAACGTGAGATTTTTGATGAAATTGTGACCGCGCGGCTTAGGGATTTTTTCAAAAAAAGTTGTTCAGACGTTGAGGGCTAATTCTGTTTCGATGATAAAAACCCATCTGTTTCCACCGAAAAACCTTTCAGGGGATCGTTTGCAACAGTTTGGCACCATTTTTGAGTGAATTGCAGAACGTGAGATTTTTGATGAAATTGTGACCGCGCGGCTTAGGGATTTTTTTTCAAAAAAAGTTGTAAAGACCTTGCGGGATAATTCTGTTTCGATGGTAAAAACCCATCTGTTTCCACCGAAAAACCTTTCAGGGGATCGTTTGCAACAGTTTGGCACCATTTCTGAGTGAATTGCAGAACGTCAGATTTTTGCTGAAATTGTGACCGCGCGGCTTAGGGATTTTTTCAAAAAATGTTGTTTACACTTTGATGGATAATTCTGTTTCAATGACAAAAACCCATCTCTTTCCACCGAAAAACCTTTCAGGGGATCTTTTGCAACAGTTTGGCACCATTTTTGAGTGAATTGCAGAACGTGAGATTTTTGATGAAATTGTGACCGCGCGGCTTAGGGATTTTTTCAAAAAATGTTGTTCAGACCTTGCGGGATAATTCTGTTTCGATGATAAAAACCCATCTGTTTCCACCGAAAAACCTTTCAGGGGATCGTTTGCAACAGTTTGGCACCATTTTTGAGTGAATTGCAGAACGTGAGATTTTTGCTGAAATTGTGACCGCGCGGCTTAGGGATTTTTTCAAAAAATGTTGTTTAGACTTTGCGGGATAATTCTGCTTCAATGACAAAAACCCATCTCTTTCCACGGAAAAACCTTTCAGGGGATCGTTTGCAACAGTTTGGCACCATTTTTGAGTGAATTGCAGAACGTCAGATTTTTGCTGAAATTGTGACCGCGCGGCTTAGGGGTTTTTTGAAAAAAAGTTGTAAAGACCTTGCGGGATAATTCTGTTTCGGTGGTAAAAACCCATATGTTTCCACCGAAAAACCTTTCAGGGGATCGTTTGCAACAGTTTGGCACCATTTTTGAGTGAATTGCAGAACGTCAGATTTTTGCTGGAACTGTGACCGCGGGGCTTAGGGATTTTTTCAAAAAAAGTTGTAAAGACGTTGCGGGATAATTCTGTTTCGATGATAAAAACCCATCTGTTTCCACCGAAAAACCTTTCAGGGGATCGTTTGCAACAGTTTGGCACCATTTCTGAGTGAACTGCAGAACGTCAGATTTTTGCTGAAATTGTGACCGCGCGGCTTAGGGATTTTTTCAAAAAAAGTTGTTCAGACCTTGCGGGATAATTCTGTTTCAATGATAAAAACCCATCTGTTTCCACCGAAAAACCTTTCAGGGGATCGTTTGCAACAGTTTGGCACCATTTCTGAGTGAATTGCAGAACGTCAGATTTTTGCTGAAATTGTGACCGCGCGGCTTAGGGATTTTTTCAAAAAAAGTTGTTGAGACGTCGAGGGCTAATTCTGTTTCGATGATAAAAACCCATCTGTTTCCACCGAAAAACCTTTCAGGGGATCGTTTGCAACAGTTTGGCACCATTTTTGAGTGAATTGCAGAACGTGAGATTTTTGATGAAATTGTGACCGCGCGGCTTAGGGATTTTTTCACAAAAAGTTGTAAAGACCTTGCGGGATAATTCTGTTTTGATGATAAAAACCCATCTGTTTCCACCGAAAAACCTTTCAGGGGATCGTTTGCAACAGTTTGGCACCATTTCTGAGTGAATTGCAGAACGTGAGATTTTTGCTGAAATTGTGACCGCGTGGCTTAGGGATTTTTTCAAAAAAAGTTGTTCAGACGTCGAGGGCTAATTCTGTTTCGATGATAAAAACCCATCTGTTTCCACTGAAAAACCTTTCAGGTGATCGTTTGCAACAGTTTGGCACCATTTTTGAGTGAATTGCAGAACGTGAGATTTTTGATGAAATTGTGACCGCGCGGCTTAGGGATTTTTTTCAAAAAAAGTTGTAAAGACCTTGCGGGATAATTCTGTTTCGATGGTAAAAACCCATCTGTTTCCACCGAAAAACCTTTCAGGGGATCGTTTGCAACAGTTTGGCACCATTTTTGAGTGAATTGCAGAACGTGAGATTTTTGCTGGAATTGTGACCGCGCGGCTTAGGGATTTTTTCAAAAAAAGTTGTAAAGACCTTGCGGGATAATTCTGTTTCGATGATAAAAACCCATCTGTTTCCACTGAAAAACCTTTCAGGCGATCATTTGCAACAGTTTGGCACCATTTTTGAGTGAATTGCAGAACGTGAGATTTTTGATGAAATTGTGACAGCGCGGCTTAGGGATTTTTTCAAAAAAAGTTTGTCAGACGTTGAGGGCTAATTCTGTTTCGATGATAAAAACCCATCTGTTTCCACCGAAAAACCTTTCAGGGGATCGTTTGCAACAGTTTGGCACCATTTTTGAGTGAATTGCAGAACGTGAGATTTTTGATGAAATTGTGACCGCGCGGCTTAGGGATTTTTTTCAAAAAAAGTTGCAAAGACCTTGCGGGATAATTCTGTTTCGATGGTAAAAACCCATCTGTTTCCACCGAAAAACCTTTCAGGGGATCGTTTGCAACAGTTTGGCACCATTTCTGAGTGAATTGCAGAACGTCAGATTTTTGCTGAAATTGTGACCGCGCGGCTTAGGGATTTTTTCAAAAAATGTTGTTTACACTTTGATGGATAATTCTGTTTCAATGACAAAAACCCATCTCTTTCCACCGAAAAACCTTTCAGGGGATCGTTTGCAACAGTTTGGCACCATTTCTGAGTGAATTGCAGAACGTGAGATTTTTGCTGAAATTGGGACCGCGCGGCTTAGGGATTTTTTCAAAATATGTTGTTCAGACCTTGCGGGATAATTCTGTTTCGATGATAAAAACCCATCTGTTTCCACCGAAAAACCTTTCAGGGGATCGTTTGCAACAGTTTGGCACCATTTCTGAGTGAATTGCAGAACGTCAGATTTTTGCTTAAAATTGTGACAGCGCGGCTTAGGGATCTTTTCAAAAAAAGTTGGTCAGACGTTGAGGGCTAATTCTGTTTCGATGATAAAAACCCATCTGTTTCCACCGAAAAACCTTTCAGGGGATCGTTTGCAACAGTTTGGCACCATTTTTGAGTGAATTGCAGAACGTGAGATTTTTGATGAAATTGTGACCGCGCGGCTTAGGGATTTTTTCAAAAAATGTTGTTTACACTTTGATGGATAATTCTGCTTCAATGACAAAAACCCATCTCTTTCCACCGAAAAACCTTTCAGGGGATCTTTTGCAACAGTTTGGCACCATTTTTGAGTGAATTGCAGAACGTGAGATTTTTGCTGAAATTGTGACCGCGGGGCTCAGGGATTTTTTCAAAAAAAGTTGTAAAGACCTTGCGGGATAATTCTGTTTCGATGGTAAAAACCCATATGTTTCCACCGAAAAACCTTTCAGGGGATCGTTTGCAACAGTTTGGCACCATTTTTGAGTGAATTGCAGAACGTGAGATTTTTGATGAAATTGTGACCGCGGGGCTCAGGGATTTTTTCAAAAAAAGTTGTAAAGACGTTGCGGGATAATTCTGTTTCGATGACAAAAACCCATCTGTTTCCACCGAAAAACCTTTCAGGGGATCGTTTGCAACAGTTTGGCACCATTTCTGAGTGAATTGCAGAACGTCAGATTTTTGCTGAAATTGTGACCGCGCGGCTTAGGGATTTTTTCAAAATATGTTGTTCAGACCTTGCGGGATAATTCTGTTTCGATGATAAAAACCCATCTGTTTCCACCGAAAAACCTTTCAGGGGATCGTTTGCAACAGTTTGGCACCATTTCTGAGTGAATTGCAGAACGTCAGATTTTTGCTGAAATTGTGACCGCGCGGCTTAGGGATTTTTTCAAAAAAAGTTGTTCAGACCTTGCGGGATAATTCTGTTTCAATGATAAAAACCCATCTGTTTCCACCGAAAAACCTTTCAGGGGATCGTTTGCAACAGTTTGGCACCATTTCTGAGTGAATTGCAGAACGTGAGATTTTTGCTGAAATTGTGACCGCGCGGCTTAGGGATTTTTTCAAAAAATGTTGTTTAGACTTTGCGGGATAATTCTGCTTCAATGACAAAAACCCATCTCTTTCCACGGAAAAACCTTTCAGGGGATCGTTTGCAACAGTTTGGCACCATTTTTGAGTGAATTGCAGAACGTCAGATTTTTGCTGAAATTGTGACCGCGCGGCTTAGGGATTTTTTGAAAAAAAGTTGTAAAGACCTTGCGGGATAATTCTGTTTCGGTGGTAAAAACCCATATGTTTCCACCGAAAAACCTTTCAGGGGATCGTTTGCAACAGTTTGGCACCATTTTTGAGTGAATTGCAGAACGTCAGATTTTTGCTGAAATTGTGACCGCGCGGCTTAGGGATTTTTTCAAAATATGTTGTTCAGACCTTGCGGGATAATTCTGTTTCGATGATAAAAACCCATCTGTTTCCACTGAAAAACCTTTCAGGGGATCGTTTGCAACAGTTTAACACCATTTCTGAGTGAATTGCAGAACGTCAGATTTTTGCTGAAATTGTGACCGCGCGGCTTAGGGATTTTTTCAAAAAAAGTTGTTCAGACGTTGCGAAATAATTCTGTTTCAATGATAAAAACCCATCTGTTTCCACTGAAAAACCTTTCAGGGGATCGTTTGCAACAGTTTGGCACCATTTCTGAGTGAATTGCAGAACGTGAGATTTTTGCTGGAATTGTGACCACGCGGCTTAGGGATTTTTTCAAAAAAAGTTGTAAAGACCTTGCGGGATAATTCTGTTTCGATGATAAAAACCCATCTGTTTCCACCGAAAAACCTTTCAGGCGATCGTTTGCAACAGTTTGGCACCATTTTTGACTGAATTGCAGAACGTCAGATTTTTGATGAAATTGTGACTGTGCGGCTTAGGGATTTTTTCAAAAAAAGTTGTTCAGACGTCGAGGGCTAATTCTGTTTCGATGATAAAAACCCATCTGTTTCCACCGAAAAACCTTTCAGGGGATCGTTTGCAACAGTTTGGCACCATTTCTGAGTGAATTGCAGAACGTCAGATTTTTGCTGAAATTGTGACCGCGCGGCTTAGGGATTTTTTCAAAAAATGTTGTTTACACTTTGAGGGATAATTCTGTTACAATGACAAAAACCCATCTCTTTCCACCGAAAAACCTTTCAGGGGATCTTTTGCAACAGTTTGGCACCATTTTTGAGTGAATTGCAGAACGTGAGATTTTTGATGAAATTGTGACCGCGCGGCTTAGGGATTTTTTCAAAAAATGTTGTTCAGACGTTGAGGGCTAATTCTGTTTCGATGATAAAAACCCATCTGTTTCCACCGAAAAACCTTTCAGGGGATCGTTTGCAACAGTTTGGCACCATTTTTGAGTGAATTGCAGAACGTCAGATTTTTGATGAAATTGTGACCGCTCGGCTTTGGGATTTTTTTCAAAAAAAGTTGTAAAGTCCTTGCGGGATAATTCTGTTTCGATGGTAAAAACCCATCTGTTTCCACCGAAAAACCTTTCAGGGGATCGTTTGCAACAGTTTGGCACCATTTTTGAGTGAATTGCAGAACGTGAGATTTTTGCTGGAATTGTGACCGCGCGGCTTAGGGATTTTTTCAAAAAAAGTTGTAAAGACCTTGCGGGATAATTCTGTTTCGATGATAAAAACCCATCTGTTTCCACTGAAAAACCTTTCAGGCGATCGTTTGCAACAGTTTGGCACCATTTTTGAGTGAATTGCAGAACGTGAGATTTTTGCTGAAATTGTGACCGCGCGGCTTAGGGATTTTTTCAAAAAAAGTTGTAAAGACCTTGCGGGATAATTCTGTTTCGATGATAAAAACCCATCTGTTTCCACCGAAAAACCTTTCAGGGGATCGTTTGCAACAGTTTGGCACCATTTTTGAGTGAATTGCAGAACGTCAGATTTTTGCTGAAATTGTGACCGCGCGGCTTAGGGATTTTTTCAAAAAAAGTTGTAAAGACCTTGCGGGATAATTCTGTTTCGATGATAAAAAACCATCTGTTTCCACCGAAAAACCTTTCAGGGGATCGTTTGCAACAGTTTGGCACCATTTTTGAGTGAATTGCAGAACGTGAGATTTTTGATGAAATTGTGACCGCGCGGCTTAGGGATTTTTTTCAAAAAAAGTTGTAAAGACCTTGCGGGATAATTCTGTTTCGATGGTAAAAACCCATCTGTTTCCACCGAAAAACCTTTCAGGGGATCGTTTGCAACAGTTTGGCACCATTTCTGAGTGAATTGCAGAACGTCAGATTTTTGCTGGAATTGTGACCGCGCGGCTTAGGGATTTTTTCAAAAAAAGTTGTTTACACTTTGAGGGATAATTCTGTTACAATGACAAAAACCCATCTCTTTCCACCGAAAAACCTTTCAGGGGATCTTTTGCAACAGTTTGGCACCATTTTTGAGTGAATTGCAGAACGTCAGATTTTTGATGAAATTGTGACCGCGCGGCTTAGGGATTTTTTCAAAAAATGTTGTTCAGACGTTGAGGGCTAATTCTGTTTCGATGATAAAAACCCATCTGTTTCCACCGAAAAACCTTTCAGGGGATCGTTTGCAACAGTTTGGCACCATTTTTGAGTGAATTGCAGAACGTCAGATTTTTGATGAAATTGTGACCGCTCGGCTTTGGGATTTTTTTCAAAAAAAAAGTTGTAAAGTCCTTGCGGGATAATTCTGTTTCGATGGTAAAAACCCATCTGTTTCCACCGAAAAACCTTTCAGGGGATCATTTGCAACAGTTTGGCACCATTTTTGAGTGAATTGCAGAACGTCAGATTTTTGCTGGAATTGTGACCGCGCGGCTTAGGGATTTTTTCAAAAAAAGTTGTAAAGACCTTGCGGGATAATTCTGTTTCGATGATAAAAACCCATCTGTTTCCACTGAAAAACCTTTCAGGCGATCGTTTGCAACAGTTTGGCACCATTTTTGAGTGAATTGCAGAACGTGAGATTTTTGCTGAAATTGTGACCGCGCGGCTTAGGGATTTTTTCAAAAAAAGTTGTAAAGACCTTGCGGGATAATTCTGTTTCGATGATAAAAACCCATCTGTTTCCACCGAAAAACCTTTCAGGGAACGTTTGCAACAGTTTGGCACCATTTTTGAGTGAATTGCAGAACGTGAGATTTTTGATGAAATTGTGACCGCGCGGCTTAGGGATTTTTTTCAAAAAAAGTTGTAAAGACCTTGCGGGATAATTCTGTTTCGATGGTAAAAACCCATCTGTTTCCACCGAAAAACCTTTCAGGGGATCGTTTGCAACAGTTTGGCACCATTTTTGAGTGAATTGCAGAACGTGAGATTTTTGCTGGAATTGTGACCGCGAGGCTAAGGGATTTTTCCAAAAAAAGTTGTAAAGACCTTGCGGGATAATTCTGTTTCGATGATAAAAACCCATCTGTTTCCACCGAAAAACCTTTCAGGGGATCGTTTGCAACAGTTTGGCACCATTTTTGAGTGAATTGCAGAACGTGAGATTTTTGATGAAATTGTGACCGCGCGGCTTAGGGATTTTTTCAAAAAAAGTTGTAAAGACCTTGCGGGATAATTCTGTTTCGATGATAAAAACCCATCTGTTTCCACCGAAAAACCTTTCAGGGGATCGTTTGCAACAGTTTGGCACCATTTTTGAGTGAATTGCAGAACGTCAGATTTTTGCTGAAATTGTGACCGCGCGGCTTAGGGATTTTTTCAAAAAAAGTTGTTCAGACGTTGAGGGCTAATTCTGTTTCGATGATAAAAACCCATCTGTTTCCACCGAAAAACCTTTCAGGGGATCGTTTGCAACAGTTTGGCACCATTTTTGAGTGAATTGCAGAACGTGAGATTTTTGATGAAATTGTGACCGCGCGGCTTAGGGATTTTTTTCAAAAAATGTTGTTCAGACCTTGCGGGATAATTCTGTTTCGATGGTAAAAACCCATCTGTTTCCACCGAAAAACCTTTCAGGGGATCGTTTGCAACAGTTTGGCACCATTTCTGAGTGAATTGCAGAACGTCAGATTTTTGCTGAAATTGTGACCGCGCGGCTTAGGGATTTTTTCAAAAAAAGTTGTTCAGACGTCGAGGGCTAATTCTGTTTCGATGATAAAAACCCATCTGTTTCCACCGAAAAACCTTTCAGGGGATCGTTTGCAACAGTTTGGCACCATTTCTGAGTGAATTGCAGAACGTCAGATTTTTGCTGAAATTGTGACCGCGCGGCTTAGGGATTTTTTCAAAAAATGTTGTTTACACTTTGAGGGATAATTCTGTTTCAATGACAAAAACCCATCTCTTTCCACCGAAAAACCTTTCAGGGGATCTTTTGCAACAGTTTGGCACCATTTTTGAGTGAATTGCAGAATGTGAGATTTTTGATGAAATTGTGACCGCGCGGCTTAGGGATTTTTTCAAAAAATGTTGTTCAGACGTTGAGGGCTAATTCTGTTTCGATGATAAAAACCCATCTGTTTCCACCGAAAAACCTTTCAGGGGATCGTTTGCAACAGTTTGGCACCATTTTTGAGTGAATTGCAGAACGTCAGATTTTTGCTGAAATTGTGACCGCGCGGCTTAGGGATTTTTTCAAAAAAAGTTGTAAAGACCTTGCGGTATAATTCTGTTTCGATGATAAAAAACCATCTGTTTCCACCGAAAAACCTTTCAGGGGATCGTTTGCAACAGTTTGGCACCATTTTTGAGTGAATTGCAGAACGTGAGATTTTTCATGAAATTGTGACCGCGCGGCTTAGGGATTTTTTTCAAAAAAAGTTGTAAAGACCTTGCGGGATAATTCTGTTTCGATGGTAAAAACCCATCTGTTTCCACCAAAAAACCTTTCAGGGGATCGTTTGCAACAGTTTGGCACCATTTTTGAGTGAATTGCAGAACGTGAGATTTTTGATGAAATTGTGACCGCTCGGCTTTGGGATTTTTTTCAAAAAAAGTTGTAAAGTCCTTGCGGGATAATTCTGTTTCGATGGTAAAAACCCATCTGTTTCCACCGAAAAACCTTTCAGGGGATCGTTTGCAACAGTTTGGCACCATTTTTGAGTGAATTGCAGAACGTGAGATTTTTGCTGGAATTGTGACCGCGCGGCTTAGGGATTTTTTCAAAAAAAGTTGTAAAGACCTTGCGGGATAATTCTGTTTCGATGATAAAAACCCATCTGTTTCCACTGAAAAACCTTTCAGGCGATCGTTTGCAACAGTTTGGCACCATTTTTGAGTGAATTGCAGAACGTGAGATTTTTGCTGAAATTGTGACCGCGCGGCTTAGGGATTTTTTCAAAAAAAGTTGTAAAGACCTTGCGGGATAATTCTGTTTCGATGATAAAAACCCATCTGTTTCCACCGAAAAACCTTTCAGGGGATCGTTTGCAACAGTTTGGCACCATTTTTGAGTGAATTGCAGAACGTCAGATTTTTGCTGAAATTGTGACCGCGCGGCTTAGGGATTTTTTCAAAAAAAGTTGTAAAGACCTTGCGGGATAATTCTGTTTCGATGATAAAAAACCATCTGTTTCCACCGAAAAACCTTTCAGGGGATCGTTTGCAACAGTTTGGCACCATTTTTGAGTGAATTGCAGAACGTGAGATTTTTGATGAAATTGTGACCGCGCGGCTTAGGGATTTTTTTCAAAAAAAGTTGTAAAGACCTTGCGGGATAATTCTGTTTCGATGGTAAAAACCCATCTGTTTCCACCGAAAAACCTTTCAGGGGATCGTTTGCAACAGTTTGGCACCATTTCTGAGTGAATTGCAGAACGTCAGATTTTTGCTGGAATTGTGACCGCGCGGCTTAGGGATTTTTTCAAAAAAAGTTGTTTACACTTTGAGGGATAATTCTGTTACAATGACAAAAACCCATCTCTTTCCACCGAAAAACCTTTCAGGGGATCTTTTGCAACAGTTTGGCACCATTTTTGAGTGAATTGCAGAACGTGAGATTTTTGATGAAATTGTGACCGCGCGGCTTAGGGATTTTTTCAAAAAATGTTGTTCAGACGTTGAGGGCTAATTCTGTTTCGATGATAAAAACCCATCTGTTTCCACCGAAAAACCTTTCAGGGGATCGTTTGCAACAGTTTGGCACCATTTTTGAGTGAATTGCAGAACGTCAGATTTTTGATGAAATTGTGACCGCTCGGCTTTGGGATTTTTTTCAAAAAAAAAGTTGTAAAGTCCTTGCGAGATAATTCTGTTTCGATGGTAAAAACCCATCTGTTTCCACCGAAAAACCTTTCAGGGGATCGTTTGCAACAGTTTGGCACCATTTTTGAGTGAATTGCAGAACGTGAGATTTTTGCTGGAATTGTGACCGCGCGGCTTAGGGATTTTTTCCAAAAAAGTTGTAAAGACCTTGCGGGATAATTCTGTTTCGATGATTAAAACCCATCTGTTTCCACTGAAAAACCTTTCAGGCGATCGTTTGCAACAGTTTGGCACCATTTTTGAGTGAATTGCAGAACGTGAGATTTTTGCTGAAATTGTGACCGCGCGGCTTAGGGATTTTTTCAAAAAAAGTTGTAAAGACCTTGCGGGATAATTCTGTTTCGATGATAAAAACCCATCTATTTCCACCGAAAAACCTTTCAGGGAACGTTTGCAACAGTTTGGCACCATTTTTGAGTGAATTGCAGAACGTGAGATTTTTGATGAAATTGTGACCGCGCGGCTTAGGGATTTTTTTCAAAAAAAGTTGTAAAGACCTTGCGGGATAATTCTGTTTCGATGGTAAAAACCCATCTGTTTCCACCGAAAAACCTTTCAGGGGATCGTTTGCAACAGTTTGGCACCATTTTTGAGTGAATTGCAGAACGTGAGATTTTTGCTGGAATTGTGACCGCGAGGCTAAGGGATTTTTTCAAAAAAAGTTGTAAAGACCTTGCGGGATAATTCTGTTTCGATGATAAAAACCCATCTGTTTCCACCGAAAAACCTTTCAGGGGATCGTTTGCAACAGTTTGGCACCATTTTTGAGTGAATTGCAGAACGTCAGATTTTTGCTGAAATTGTGACCGCGCGGCTTAGGGATTTTTTCAAAAAAAGTTGTTCAGACGTTGAGGGCTAATTCTGTTTCGATGATAAAAACCCATCTGTTTCCACCGAAAAACCTTTCAGGGGATCGTTTGCAACAGTTTGGCACCATTTTTGAGTGAATTGCAGAACGTGAGATTTTTGATGAAATTGTGACCGCGCGGCTTAGGGATTTTTTTCAAAAAATGTTGTTCAGACCTTGCGGGATAATTCTGTTTCGATGGTAAAAACCCATCTGTTTCCACCGAAAAACCTTTCAGGGGATCGTTTGCAACAGTTTGGCACCATTTCTGAGTGAATTGCAGAACGTCAGATTTTTGCTGAAATTGTGACCGCGCGGCTTAGGGATTTTTTCAAAAAAAGTTGTTCAGACGTCGAGGGCTAATTCTGTTTCGATGATAAAAACCCATCTGTTTCCACCGAAAAACCTTTCAGGGGATCGTTTGCAACAGTTTGGCACCATTTCTGAGTGAATTGCAGAACGTCAGATTTTTGCTGAAATTGTGACCGCGCGGCTTAGGGATTTTTTCAAAAAATGTTGTTTACACTTTGAGGGATAATTCTGTTTCAATGACAAAAACCCATCTCTTTCCACCGAAAAACCTTTCAGGGGATCTTTTGCAACAGTTTGGCACCATTTTTGAGTGAATTGCAGAATGTGAGATTTTTGATGAAATTGTGACCGCGCGGCTTAGGGATTTTTTCAAAAAATGTTGTTCAGACGTTGAGGGCTAATTCTGTTTCGATGATAAAAACCCATCTGTTTCCACCGAAAAACCTTTCAGGGGATCGTTTGCAACAGTTTGGCACCATTTTTGAGTGAATTGCAGAACGTGAGATTTTTGATGAAATTGTGACCGCGCGGCTTAGGGATTTTTTTCAAAAAATGTTGTTCAGACCTTGCGGGATAATTCTGTTTCGATGGTAAAAACCCATCTGTTTCCACCGAAAAACCTTTCAGGGGATCGTTTGCAACAGTTTGGCACCATTTCTGAGTGAATTGCAGAACGTCAGATTTTTGCTGAAATTGTGACCGCGCGGCTTAGGGATTTTTTCAAAAAAAGTTGTTCAGACGTCGAGGGCTAATTCTGTTTCGATGATAAAAACCCATCTGTTTCCACCGAAAAACCTTTCAGGGGATCGTTTGCAACAGTTTGGCACCATTTCTGAGTGAATTGCAGAACGTCAGATTTTTGCTGAAATTGTGACCGCGCGGCTTAGGGATTTTTTCAAAAAATGTTGTTTACACTTTGAGGGATAATTCTGTTTCAATGACAAAAACCCATCTCTTTCCACCGAAAAACCTTTCAGGGGATCTTTTGCAACAGTTTGGCACCATTTTTGAGTGAATTGCAGAATGTGAGATTTTTGATGAAATTGTGACCGCGCGGCTTAGGGATTTTTTCAAAAAATGTTGTTCAGACGTTGAGGGCTAATTCTGTTTCGATGATAAAAACCCATCTGTTTCCACCGAAAAACCTTTCAGGGGATCGTTTGCAACAGTTTGGCACCATTTTTGAGTGAATTGCAGAACGTCAGATTTTTGCTGAAATTGTGACCGCGCGGCTTAGGGATTTTTTCAAAAAAAGTTGTAAAGACCTTGCGGTATAATTCTGTTTCGATGATAAAAAACCATCTGTTTCCACCGAAAAACCTTTCAGGGGATCGTTTGCAACAGTTTGGCACCATTTTTGAGTGAATTGCAGAACGTGAGATTTTTCATGAAATTGTGACCGCGCGGCTTAGGGATTTTTTTCAAAAAAAGTTGTAAAGACCTTGCGGGATAATTCTGTTTCGATGGTAAAAACCCATCTGTTTCCACCGAAAAACCTTTCAGGGGATCGTTTGCAACAGTTTGGCACCATTTCTGAGTGAATTGCAGAACGTCAGATTTTTGCTGGAATTGTGACCGCGCGGCTTAGGGATTTTTTCAAAAAAAGTTGTTTACACTTTGAGGGATAATTCTGTTACAATGACAAAAACCCATCTCTTTCCACCGAAAAACCTTTCAGGGGATCTTTTGCAACAGTTTGGCACCATTTTTGAGTGAATTGCAGAACGTGAGATTTTTGATGAAATTGTGACCGCGCGGCTTAGGGATTTTTTCAAAAAATGTTGTTCAGACGTCAGGGCTAATTCTGTTTCGATGATAAAAACCCATCTGTTTCCACCTAAAAACCTTTCAGGGGATCGTTTGCAACAGTTTGGCACCATTTTTGAGTGAATTGCAGAACGTGAGATTTTTGATGAAATTGTGACCGCGCGGCTTAGGGATTTTTTTCAAAAAAAGTTGTAAAGACCTTGCGGGATAATTCTGTTTCGATGGTAAAAACCCATCTGTTTCCACCGAAAAACCTTTCAGGGGATCGTTTGCAACAGTTTGGCACCATTTTTGAGTGAATTGCAGAACGTGAGATTTTTGCTGGAATTGTGACCGCGCGGCTTAGGGATTTTTTCAAAAAAAGTTGTAAAGACCTTGCGGGATAATTCTGTTTCGATGATAAAAACCCATCTGTTTCCACCGAAAAACCTTTCAGGCGATCGTTTGCAACAGTTTGGCACCATTTTTGAGTGAATTGCAGAACGTGAGATTTTTGCTGGAATTGTGACCGCGCGGCTTAGGGATTTTTTCAAAAAAAGTTGTAAAGACCTTGCGGGATAATTCTGTTTCGATGGTAAAAACCCATCTGTTTCCACCGAAAAACCTTTCAGGGGATCGTTTGCAACAGTTTGGCACCAATTTTGAGTGAATTGCAGAACGTGAGATTTTTGCTGGAATTGTGACCGCGAGGCTAAGGGATTTTTCCAAAAAAAGTTGTAAAGACCTTGCGGGATAATTCTGTTTCGATGATAAAAACCCATCTGTTTCCACCGAAAAACCTTTCAGGGGATCGTTTGCAACAGTTTGGCACCATTTTTGAGTGAATTGCAGAACGTGAGATTTTTGATGAAATTGTGACCGCGCGGCTTAGGGATTTTTTCAAAAAAAGTTGTAAAGACCTTGCGGGATAATTCTGTTTCGATGGTAAAAACCCATCTGTTTCCACTGAAAAACCTTTCAGGGGATCGTTTGCAACAGTTTGGCACCATTTTTGAGTGAATTGCAGAACGTCAGATTTTTGATGAAATTGTGACCGCGCGGCTTAGGGATTTTTTCAAAAAAAGTTGTTCAGACGTCGAGGGCTAATTCTGTTTCGATGATAAAAACCCATCTGTTTCCACCGAAAAACCTTTCAGGGGATCGTTTGCAACAGTTTGGCACCATTTTTGAGTGAATTGCAGAACGTGAGATTTTTGATGAAATTGTGACCGCGCGGCTTAGGGATTTTTTCAAAAAAAGTTGTAAAGACCTTGCGGGATAATTCTGTTTCGATGATAAAAACCCATCTGTTTCCACTGAAAAACCTTTCAGGGGATCGTTTGCAACAGTTTGGCACCATTTTAGAGTGAATTGCAGAACGTGAGATTTTTGATGAAATTGTGACCGCGCGGCTTAGGGATTTTTTCAAAAAAAGTTGTAAAGACCTTGCGGGATAATTCTGTTTCGATGATAAAAACCCATCTGTTTCCACCGAAAAACCTTTCAGGGGATCGTTTGCAACAGTTTGGCACCATTTTTGAGTGAATTGCAGAACGTGAGATTTTTGATGAAATTGTGACCGCGCGGCTTAGGGATTTTTTTCAAAAAATGTTGTTCAGACCTTGCAGGATAATTCTGTTTCGATGGTAAAAACCCATCTGTTTCCACCGAAAAACCTTTCAGGGGATCGTTTGCAACAGTTTGGCACCATTTCTGAGTGAATTGCAGAACGTCAGATTTTTGCTGAAATTGTGACCGCGCGGCTTAGGGATTTTTTCAAAAAATGTTTACACTTTGAGGGATAATTCTGTTTCAATGACAAAAACCCATCTCTTTCCACCGAAAAACCTTTCAGGGGATCTTTTGCAACAGTTTGGCACCATTTTTGAGTGAATTGCAGAATGTGAGATTTTTGATGAAATTGTGACCGCGCGGCTTAGGGATTTTTTCAAAAAATGTTGTTCAGACGTTGAGGGCTAATTCTGTTTCGATGATAAAAACCCATCTATTTCCACCGAAAAACCTTTCAGGGGATCTTTTGCAACAGTTTGGCACCATTTTTGAGTGAATTGCAGAACGTGAGATTTTTGATGAAATTGTGACCGCTCGGCTTTGGGATTTTTTTCAAAAAAAGTTGTAAAGACCTTGCGGGATAATTCTGTTTCGATGGTAAAAACCCATCTGTTTCCACCGAAAAACCTTTCAGGGGATCGTTTGCAACAGTTTGGCACCATTTTTGAGTGAATTGCAGAACGTGAGATTTTTGCTGGAATTGTGACCGCGCGGCTTAGGGATTTTTTCAAAAAAAGTTGTAAAGACCTTGCGGGATAATTCTGTTTCGATGATAAAAACCCATCTGTTTCCACTGAAAAACCTTTCAGGCGATCTTTGCAACAGTTTGGCACCATTTTTGAGTGAATTGCAGAACGTGAGATTTTTGATGAAATTGTGACCGCGCGGCTTAGGGATTTTTTCAAAAAAAGTTGTTCAGACGCTGAGGGCTAATTCTGTTTCGATGATAAAAACCCATCTGTTTCCACCGAAAAACCTTTCAGGGGATTGTTTGCAACAGTTTGGCACCATTTTTGAGTGAATTGCAGAACGTCAGATTTTTGATGAAATTGTGACCGCGCGGCTTAGGGATTTTTTCAAAAAAAGTTGTTCAGACGTTGAGGACTAATTCTGTTTCGATGATAAAAACCCATCTGTTTCCACCGAAAAACCTTTCAGGGGATCGTTTGCAACAGTTTGGCACCATTTTTGAGTGAATTGCAGAACGTGAGATTTTTGCTGGAATTGTGACCGCGCGGCTTAGGGATTTTTTCAAAAAAAGTTGTAAAGACCTTGCGGGATAATTCTGTTTCGATGATAAAAACCCATCTGTTTCCACCGAAAAGCCTTTCAGGGGATCGTTTGCAACAGTTTGGCACCATTTTTGAGTGAATTGCAGAACGTGAGATTTTTGATGAAATTGTGACCGCGCGGTCACAGGGATTTTTTCAGGCGATCGTTTGCAACAGTTTGGCACCATTTTTGAGTGAATTGCAGAACGTGAGATTTTTGATGAAATTGTGACCGCGCGGCTTAGGGATTTTGTCAAAAAAAGTTGTTCAGATGTCGAGGGCTAATTCTGTTTCGATGATAAAAACCCATCTGTTTCCACCGAAAAACCTTTCAGGGGATCGTTTGCAACAGTTTGGCACCATTTTTGAGTGAATTGCAGAACGTGAGATTTTTGATGAAATTGTGACCGCGCGGCTTAGGGATTTTTTCAAAAAAAGTTGTAAAGACCTTGCGGGATAATTCTGTTTCGATGATAAAAACCCATCTGTTTCCACCGAAAAACCTTTCAGGGGATCGTTTGCAACAGTTTGGCACCATTTCTGAGTGAATTGTAGATCGTGAGATTTTTGCTGAAATTGTGACCGCGCGGCTTAGGGATTTTTTCAAAAAAAGTTGTTCAGACGTCGAGGGCTAATTCTGTCTCGATGATAAAAACCCATCTGTTTCCACTGAAAAACCTTTCAGGGGATCGTTTGCAACAGTTTGGCACCATTTTTGAGTGAATTGCAGAACGTCAGATTTTTGCTGAAATTGTGACCGCGCGGCTTAGGGATTTTTTCAAAAAAAGCTGTAAAGACCTTGCGGGATAATTCTGTTTCGATGATAAAAACCCATCTGTTTCCACCGAAAAACCTTTCAGGGGATCGTTTGCAACAGTTTGGCACCATTTTTCAGTGAATTGCAGAACGTGAGATTTTTGCTGGAATTGTGACGGCGCGGCTTAGGGATTTTTTCAAAAAAAGTTGTAAAGACCTTGCGGGATAATTCTGTTTCGATGATAAAAACCCATCTGTTTCCACCGAAAAACCTTTCAGGGGATCGTTTGCAACAGTTTGGCACCATTTTTGAGTGAATTGCAGAACGTGAGATTTTTGCTGAAATTGTGACCGCGCGGCTTAGGGATTTTTTCAAAAAAAGTTGTTCAGACGTCGAGGGCTAATTCTGTTTCGATGATAAAAACCCATCTGTTTCCACTGAAAAACCTTTCAGGCGATCGTTTGCAACAGTTTGGCACCATTTTTGAGTGAATTGCAGAACGTGAGATTTTTGCTGGAATTGTGACCGCGCGGCTTAGGGATTTTTTCAAAAAAAGTTGTAAAGACCTTGCGGGATAATTCTGTTTCGATGATAAAAACCCATCTGTTTCCACTGAAAAACCTTTCAGGCGATCTTTGCAACAGTTTGGCACCATTTTTGAGTGAATTGCAGAACGTGAGATTTTTGATGAAATTGTGACCGCGCGGCTTAGGGATTTTTTCAAAAAAAGTTGTTCAGACGTTGAGGGCTAATTCTGTTTCGATGATAAAAACCCATCTGTTTCCACCGAAAAACCTTTCAGGGGATCGTTTGCAACAGTTTGGCACCATTTTTGAGTGAATTGCAGAACGTCAGATTTTTGATGAAATTGTGACCGCGCGGCTTAGGGATTTTTTCAAAAAAAGTTGTTCAGACGTTGAGGACTAATTCTGTTTCGATGATAAAAACCCATCTGTTTCCACCGAAAAACCTTTCAGGGGATCGTTTGCAACAGTTTGGCACCATTTTTGAGTGAATTGCAGAACGTGAGATTTTTGATGAAATTGTGACCGCGCGGCTTAGGGATTTTTTTCAAAAAAAGTTGTAAAGACCTTGCGGGATAATTCTGTTTCGATGGTAAAAACCCATCTGTTTCCACCGAAAAACCTTTCAGGGGATCGTTAGCAACAGTTTGGCACCATTTTTGAGTGAATTGCAGAACGTGAGATTTTTGCTGGAATTGTGACCGCGCGGCTTAGGGATTTTTTCAAAAAAAGTTGTAAAGACCTTGCGGGATAATTCTGTTTCGATGATAAAAACCCATCTGTTTCCACCGAAAAGCCTTTCAGGGGATCGTTTGCAACAGTTTGGCACCATTTTTGAGTGAATTGCAGAACGTGAGATTTTTGATGAAATTGTGACCGCGCGGTCACAGGGATTTTTTCAGGCGATCGTTTGCAACAGTTTGGCACCATTTTTGAGTGAATTGCAGAACGTGAGATTTTTGATGAAATTGTGACCGCGCGGCTTAGGGATTTTGTCAAAAAAAGTTGTTCAGACGTCGAGGGCTAATTCTGTTTCGATGATAAAAACCCATCTGTTTCCACCGAAAAACCTT